>NW_026963495.1:0-7500 GCF_036588685.1 Mytilus trossulus
AAAAAAAAAAAAAAATTTTTTCATCGGGCTTACCCGCGGCTGAGAAGGTACGTGGTCGACGTTGATAGCGGGGCTACCGCATGCGATGGGGAAAAAAAAAAAAAAAAAAAAAATTTTTTCATCGGGCTTACCCGCGGCTGAGAAGGTACGTGGTCGACGTTGATAGCGGGGCTACCGCATGCGATGGGGAAAAAAAAAAAAAAAAAAAAAATTTTTTCATCGGGCTTACCCGCGGCTGAGAAGGTACGTGGTCGACGTTGATAGCGGGGCTACCGCATGCGATGGGGAAAAAAAAAAAAAAAAAAAAAATTTTTTCATCGGGCTTACCCGCGGCTGAGAAGGTACGTGGTCGACGTTGATAGCGGGGCTACCGCATGCGATGGGGGAAAAAAAAAAAAAAAAAAAAATTTTTTTCATCGGGCTTACCCGCGGCTGAGAAGGTACGTGGTCGACGTTGATAGCGGGGCTACCGCATGCGATGGGATGGGAAATTTTTTTTTTTTTTTTTTTTTTTTTTTTTTCATCGGGCTTACCCGCGGCTGAGAAGGTACGTGGTCGACCCGATAGCGAGCTACCGCGGGTAAAGGGACGTGGACGGCCGTGCTAGCGGGCTACCGCGGGTATCGGTGTACGTGGTCGACCCGATAGCGGGCTACCGCGGGTAAAGGGACGTGGACGGCCTGGCTAGCGGGCTACCGCGGGTGTCGGTGTACGTGGTCGACCCGATAGCGGGCTACCGCTGGTAAAGGGACGTGGACGGCCTGGCTAGCGGGCTACCGCGGGTGTCAGTGTACGTGGTCGACCCGATACTGGGCTACCGCTGGTAAAGGGACGTGGACGGCCGTGCTAGCGGGCTACCGCGGGTATCGGTGTACGTGGTCGACCCGATAGCGGGCTACCGCGGGGTAAAGGGACGTGGACGGCCTGGCTAGCGGGCTACCGCGGGTGTCGGTGTACGTGGTCGACCCGATAGCGGGCTACCGCTGGTAAAGGGACGTGGACGGCCTGGCTAGCGGGCTACCGCGGGTGTCAGTGTACGTGGTCGACCCGATAGCGAGCTACCGCGGGTAAAGGGACGTGGACGGCCGTGCTAGCGGGCTACCGCGGGTATCGGTGTACGTGGTCGACCCGATAGCGGGCTACCGCGGGTAAAGGGACGTGGACGGCCTGGCTAGCGGGCTACCGCGGGTGTCGGTGTACGTGGTCGACCCGATAGCGGGCTACCGCTGGTAAAGGGACGTGGACGGCCTGGCTAGCGGGCTACCGCGGGTGTCAGTGTACGTGGTCGACCCGATACTGGGCTACCGCTGGTAAAGGGACGTGGACGGCCGTGCTAGCGGGCTACCGCGGGTATCGGTGTACGTGGTCGACCCGATAGCGGGCTACCGCGGGTAAAGGGACGTGGACGGCCTGGCTAGCGGGCTACCGCGGGTGTCGGTGTACGTGGTCGACCCGATAGCGGGGCTACCGCTGGTAAAGGGACGTGGACGGCCTGGCTAGCGGGCTACCGCGGGTGTCAGTGTACGTGGTCGACCCGATAGCGAGCTACCGCGGGTAAAGGGACGTGGACGGCCGTGCTAGCGGGCTACCGCGGGTATCGGTGTACGTGGTCGACCCGATAGCGGGCTACCGCGGGTAAAGGACGTGGACGGCCTGGCTAGCGGGCTACCGCGGGTGTCGGTGTACGTGGTCGACCCGATAGCGGGCTACCGCTGGTAAAGGGACGTGGACGGCCTGGCTAGCGGGCTACCGCGGGTGTCAGTGTACGTGGTCGACCCGATACTGGGCTACCGCTGGTAAAGGGACGTGGACGGCCGTGCTAGCGGGCTACCGCGGGTATCGGTGTACGTGGTCGACCCGATAGCGGGCTACCGCGGGTAAAGGGACGTGGACGGCCTGGCTAGCGGGCTACCGCGGGTGTCAGTGTACGTGGTCGACCCGATAGCGGGCTTACCGCTTGGTAAAGGGACGTGAACGGCCTGGCTAGCGGGCTACCGCGGGTGTCAGTGTACGTGGTCGTCCCCCAACCCGCGGTCGGTTAAGGCATGGAAAACAAAAATTAACAAGTCCCCGACTTACGTCCTGACATTCGCGAAACCAGGTTAACGTATCGAGGAATACCATGCTTATGTCCATATGGTCCTGACATTCGCGAAACCAGGTTAACGTATCGAGGAATACCATGCTTATGTCCATATGGTCCTGACATTCGCGAAAACCAGGTTAACGTATCGAGGAATACATGCTTATGTCCATATGGTCCTGACACTCGCGAAACCAGGCTAACGTATCGAGGAATACCATGCTTATGTCCATATGGACTGCTGACATTCGCGAACGAAACCAGGCTAACGTATCGAGGACTAAGGACAGCTCGGGTCCTGACACGGACTGGTTAGGGTAGGGTTAGGTTAGGGTTAGGGTTAGGGTTAGGGTTAGGGTTAGGGTTAGGTTAGGGTTAGGGTTAGGGTTAGGGAGTTAGGGTTAGGGTTAGGGGTTAGGGTTAGGGTTAGGGTTAGGGTTAGGGTTAGGGTTAGGGTTAGGGTTAGGGTTAGGGTTAGGGTTAGGGTTAGGGTTAGGGTTAGGGTTAGGGTTAGGGTTTTAGTTAGGGTTAGGGTTAGGGTTAGGGTTAGGGTTAGGGTTAGGGTTAGGGTTAGGGTTAGGGTTAGGGTTAGGGACGTGCATCGTCAAGAGGGCGGCTTAGGGTTAGGGTGTACGATGCCTGCCTTTGTTACGTTACGTTACATGAAATGTGATCGTTTCATCGAGAGACCTGCTGTACTATTCTAACGTGCGGCTTCCCGATGAAAATTTCACCCTCGTAAAAAAGTTTTACCGAGGGTATAGTTTGAAGGCTTCGATGGTCGAGAGACCCGCGGTAGCCTGCCTGCGTCTAACGTGCGGCTTACCGATGAAAATTTCACCCTTGTAAAATTTTTTTTTACCGAGGGTATAGTTTGACGGCCTCGATGGTCGAGAGACCCGCGGTAGCCTGCCTGCGTCTAACGTGCGGCTTACCGATGAACATTTCAGCCTTGTAAATTTTTTTTTACCGAGGGTGTAGTTAGACGGCCTCGATGGTCGAGAGACCCGCAGTAGCTTGCCTGCGTCTAACGTGCGGCTTCCCGATGAAAATTTCACCCTTGTAAAAAAATTTTTACCGAGGGTATAGTTTGACGGCCTCGATGGTCGAGAGACCCGCGGTAGCCTGCCTGCGTCTAACGTGCGGCTTCCCGATGAAAATTTCACCCTTGTAAAATTTTTTTACCGTGGGTATAGTTAGACGGCCTCGATGGTCGAGAGACCCGCGGTAGCCTGTCCGCGTCTAACGTGCGGCTTACCGATGAACATTTCACCCTTGTAAATTTTTTTTACCGAGGGTATAGTTTGACGGCCTCGATGGTCGAGAGACCCGCGGTAGCCTGTCCGCGTCTAACGTGCGGCTTACCGATGAACATTTCACCCTTGTAAATTTTTTTTACCCGAGGGTATAGTTTTGACGGCCTCGATGGTCGAGAGACCCGCGGTAGCCTGTCCGCATCTAACGTGCGGCTTCCCGATGAACATTTCAGCCTTGTAAAATTTTTTTTTTACCGAGGGTACAGTTAGACGGCTTCGATGTCGAGAGACCCGCGGTAGCCTGCCTCGTCTAACGTGCGGCTTCCCGATGAACATTTCAGCCTTGTAAATTTTTTTTACCGAGGGTATAGTCAGACGGCCTCGATGGTCGAGAGACCCGCAGAAGCCTGCCTGCGTCTAACGTACGGCTTCCCGATGAACATTTCAGCCTTGTAAAAATTTTTTACCGAGGGTGTAGTTAGACGGCCTCGATGGTCGAGAGACCCGCAGTAGCTTGCCTGCGTCTAACGTGCGCCTTCCCGATGAAGATTTCACCCTCGTAAAAAAGTTTTACCGAGGGTATAGTTTGAAGGCTTCGATGGTCGAGAGACCCGCGGTAGCCTGCCTGCGTCTAACGTGCGGCTTACCGATGAAAATTTCACCCTTGTAAAATTTTTTTTACCGAGGGTATAGTTTGACGGCCTCGATGGTCGAGAGACCCGCGGTAGCCTGCCTGCGTCTAACGTGCGGCTTACCGATGAACATTTCAGCCTTGTAAATTTTTTTTTACCGAGGGTATAGTCAGACGGCCTCGATGGTCGAGAGACCCGCAGTAGCTTGCCTGCGTCTAACGTACGGCTTCCCGATGAAAATTTCACCCTCGTAAATTTTTTTTTACCGAGGGTATAGTTTGAAGGCCTCGATGGTCGAGAGACCCGCGCGTAGCCTGCCTCGTCTAACGTGCGGCTTCCCGATGAACATTTCAGCCTTGTGAATTTTTTTTACCGAGGGTACAGTTAGACGGCTTCGATGGTCGAGAGACCCGCGGTAGCCTGCCTGCGTCTAACGTGCGGCTTCCCGATGAAAATTTCAGCCTTGTAAAATTTTTTTACCGAGGGTACAGTTAGACGGCTTCGATGGTCGAGAGACCCGCGGTAGCCTGCCTGCGTCTAACGTGCGGCTTCCCGATGAACATTTCAGCCTTGTAAATTTTTTTTACCGAGGGTATAGTTAGACGGCCTCGATGGTCGAGAGACCCGCGGTAGCCTGCCTGCGTCTAACGTGCGCCTTCCCGATGAACATTTCACCCTTGTAAAAATTTTTTACCGAGGGTATAGTTTGAAGGCCTCGATGGTCGAGAGACCCGCGGTAGCCTGTCCGCATCTAACGTGCGGCTTCCCGATGAACATTTCAGCCTTGTAAAAATTTTTTACCGAGGGTACAGTTAGACGGCTTCGATGGTCGAGAGACCCGCGGTAGCCCCTGCGTCTAACGTGCGGCTTCCCGATGAACATTTCAGCCTTGTGAATTTTTTTTACCGAGGGTACAGTTAGACGGCTTCGATGGTCGAGAGACCCGCGGTAGCCTGCCTCGTCTAACGTGCGGCTTCCCGATGAACATTTCAGCCTTGTGAATTTTTTTTACCGAGGGTACAGTCAGACGGCTTCGATGGTCGAGAGACCCGCGGTAGCCTGCCTCGTCTAACGTGCGGCTTCCCGATGAACATTTCAGCCTTGTACATTTTTTTTTACCGAGGGTACAGTTAGACGGCTTCGATCGATGGTCGAGAGACCCGCGGTAGCCTGCCTCGTCTAACGTGCGGCTTCCCGATGAACATTTCAGCCTTGTACATTTTTTTTACCGAGGGTACAGTTAGACGGCTTCGATCGATGGTCGAGAGACCCGCGGTAGCCTGCCTCGTCTAACGTGCGGCTTCCCGATGAACATGTCAGCCTTGTAAATTTTTTTTTACCGAGGGTACAGTTAGACGGCCTCGATGGTCGAGAGATCCGCGGTAGCCTGTCCGCGTCTAACGTGCGGCTTCCCGATGAATATCTCAGCCTTGTCAATTTTTTTTACCGAGGGTACAGTTAGACGGCCTCGATGGTCGAGAGACCCGCGGTAGCTTGCCTGCGTCTAACGTACGGCTTCCCGATGGAAATTTCAGCCTTGTAAATTTTTTTTTACCGAGGGGATAGTTAGACGGCCTCGATGGTCGAGAGACCCGCGGTAGCCTGCCTCGTCTAACGTGCGGCTTCCCGATGAACATTTCAGCCTTGTACATTTTTTTTTACCGAGGGTACAGTTAGACGGCCTCGATGGTCGAGAGATCCGCGGTAGCCTGTCCGCGTCTAACGTGCGGCTTCCCGATGAACATTTCACCCTTGTAAAAAATTTTACCGAGGGTAAAGTCAGACGGCCTCGATGGTCGAGAGACCCGCGGTAGCCTGCCTCGTCTAACGTGCGGCTTCCCGATGAACATGTCAGCCTTGTAAATTTTTTTTTACCGAGGGTACAGTTAGACGGCCTCGATGGTCGAGAGATCCGCGGTAGCCTGTCCTCGTCTAACGTGCGGCTTCCCGATGAACATTTCAGCCTGGTAAAAAAAATTCTACCGAGGGTACAGTTAGACGGCCTCGATGGTCGAGAGACCCGCAGTAGCTTGCCTGCGTCTAACGTGCGGCTTCCCGATGAACATTTCAGCCTTGTAAATTTTTTTTTACCGAGGGTATATTTAGACGGCCTCGATGGTCGAGAGACCCGCGGTAGCCTGCCTCGTCTAACGTGCGGCTTCCCGATGAATATTTCAGCCTTGTCATTTTTTTTTACCGAGGGTACAGTTAGACGGCCTCGATGGTCGAGAGACCCGCGGTAGCTTGCCTGCGTCTAACGTACGGCTTCCCGATGGAAATTTCAGCCTTGTAAATTTTTTTTACCGAGGGGATAGTTAGACGGCCTCGATGGTCGAGAGACCCGCGGTAGCCTGTCCGCGTCTAACGTGCGGCTTCCCGATGAACATTTCAGCCTTGTACATTTTTTTACCGAGGGTACAGTTAGACGGCCTCGATGGTCGAGAGACCCGCGGTAGCCTGCCTCGTCTAACGTGCGGCTTCCCGATGAACATTTCAGCCTTGTAAATTTTTTTTACCGAGGGTACAGTTAGAACGGCCTCGATGGTCGAGAGACCCGCGGTAGCCTGTCCGCGTCTAACGTGCGGCTTCCCGATGAACATTTCAGCCTTGTACATTTTTTTTACCGAGGGTACAGTTAGACGGCCTCGATGGTCGAGAGACCCGCGGTAGCCTGCCTCGTCTAACGTGCGGCTTCCCGATGAACATTTCAGCCTTGTAAATTTTTTTTACCGAGGGTATAGTTAGACGGCCTCGATGGTCGAGAGACCCGCGGTAGCCTGTCCGCATCTAACGTGCGGCTTCCCGATGAACATTTCACCCTTGTAAAAATTTTTTACCGAGGGTATAGTTTGAAGGCCTCGATGGTCGAGAGACCCGCGGTAGCCTGCCTCGTCTAACGTGCGGCTTCCCGATGAACATTTCAGCCTTGTAAATTTTTTTTACCGAGGGTATAGTTAGACGGCCTCGATGGTCGAGAGACCCGCGGTAGCCTGTCCGCATCTAACGTGCGGCTTACCGATGAACATTTCACCCTTGTAAAAAAATTTTACCGAGGTATAGTTTGAAGGCCTCGATGGTCGAGAGACCCGCGGTAGCCTGTCCGCGTCTAACGTGCGACACCACGATGAAAATTTCACCCTCGTAAAAAAATTTTACCGAGGGTATACTTTGCCGGCCTGGATGATCGAGAGACCCGCGATAGCCTGTCCGCGTCTAACGTGCGACACCACGATGAAAATTTCACCCTCGTAAAAAAATTTTACCGAGGGTATAGTTTGCCGGCCTGGATGATCGAGAGACCCGCGATAGCCTGTCCGCGTCTAACGTGCGACACCCACGATGAAAATTTCACCCTCGTAAAATTTTTTTACCGAGGGTATACTTTGCCGGCCTGGATGATCGAGAGACCCGCGGTAGCCTGTCCGCGTCTAACGTGCGACACCACGATGAAAATTTCACCCTCGTAAAAATTTTTTACCGAGGGTATACTTTGCCGGCCTGGATGATCGAGAGACCCGCGATAGCCTGT
>NW_026963495.1:17500-21648 GCF_036588685.1 Mytilus trossulus
TTTTTTTTTTTTTTTTTCATCGGGCTTACCCGCGGCTGAGAAGGTACGTGGTCGACCCGATAGCGAGCTACCGCGGGTAAAGGGACGTGGACGGCCGTGCTAGCGGGCTACCGCGGGTATCGGTGTACGTGGTCGACCCGATAGCGGGCTACCGCGGGTAAAGGGACGTGGACGGCCTGGCTAGCGGGCTACCGCGGGTGTCGGTGTACGTGGTCGACCCGATAGCGGGCTACCGCTGGTAAAGGGACGTGGACGGCCTGGCTAGCGGGCTACCGCGGGTGTCAGTGTACGTGGTCGACCCGATACTGGGCTACCGCTGGTAAAGGGACGTGGACGGCCGTGCTAGCGGGCTACCGCGGGTATCGGTGTACGTGGTCGACCCGATAGCGGGCTACCGCGGGTAAAGGGACGTGGACGGCCTGGCTAGCGGGCTACCGCGGGTGTCGGTGTACGTGGTCGACCCGATAGCGGGCTACCGCTGGTAAAGGGACGTGGACGGCCTGGCTAGCGGGCTACCGCGGGTGTCAGTGTACGTGGTCGACCCGATAGCGAGCTACCGCGGGTAAAGGGACGTGGACGGCCGTGCTAGCGGGCTACCGCGGGTATCGGTGTACGTGGTCGACCCGATAGCGGGCTACCGCGGGTAAAGGGACGTGGACGGCCTGGCTAGCGGGCTACCGCGGGTGTCGGTGTACGTGGTCGACCCGATAGCGGGCTACCGCTGGTAAAGGGACGTGGACGGCCTGGCTAGCGGGCTACCGCGGGTGTCAGTGTACGTGGTCGACCCGATACTGGGCTACCGCTGGTAAAGGGACGTGGACGGCCGTGCTAGCGGGCTACCGCGGGTATCGGTGTACGTGGTCGACCCGATAGCGGGCTACCGCGGGTAAAGGGACGTGGACGGCCTGGCTAGCGGGCTACCGCGGGTGTCGGTGTACGTGGTCGACCCGATAGCGGGCTACCGCTGGTAAAGGGACGTGGACGGCCTGGCTAGCGGGCTACCGCGGGTGTCAGTGTACGTGGTCGACCCGATAGCGAGCTACCGCGGGTAAAGGGACGTGGACGGCCGTGCTAGCGGGCTACCGCGGGTATCGGTGTACGTGGTCGACCCGATAGCGGGCTACCGCGGGTAAAGGGACGTGGACGGCCTGGCTAGCGGGCTACCGCGGGTGTCGGTGTACGTGGTCGACCCGATAGCGGGCTACCGCTGGTAAAGGGACGTGGACGGCCTGGCTAGCGGGCTACCGCGGGTGTCAGTGTACGTGGTCGACCCGATACTGGGCTACCGCTGGTAAAGGGACGTGGACGGCCGTGCTAGCGGGCTACCGCGGGTATCGGTGTACGTGGTCGACCCGATAGCGGGCTACCGCGGGTAAAGGGACGTGGACGGGCCTGGCTAGCGGGCTACCGCGGGTGTCAGTGTACGTGGTCGACCCGATAGCGGGCTACCGCTGGTAAAGGGACGTGAACGGCCTGGCTAGCGGGCTACCGCGGGTGTCAGTGTACGTGGTCGTCCCCAACCCGCGGTCGGTTAAGGCATGGAAAACAAAAATTAACAAGTCCCGCTTACGTCCTGACATTCGCGAAACCAGGTTAACGTATCGAGGAATACCATGCTTATGTCCATATGGTCCTGACATTCGCGAAACCAGGTTAACGTATCGAGGAATACCATGCTTATGTCCATATGGTCCTGACATTCGCGAAACCAGGTTAACGTATCGAGGAATACCATGCTTATGTCCATATGGTCCTGACACTCGCGAAACCAGGCTAACGTATCGAGGAATACCATGCTTATGTCCATATGGACCTGACATTCGCGAACGAAACCAGGCTAACGTATCGAGGACTAAGGACAGCTCGGGTCCTGACACGGACTGGTTAGGGTTAGGGTTAGGGTTAGGGTTAGGGTTAGGGTTAGGGTTAGGGTTAGGGTTAGGGTTAGGGTTAGGGTTAGGGTTAGGGTTAGGTTAGTGGTTAGGGTTAGGGTTAGGGTTAGGGTTAGGGTTAGGGTTAGGGTTAGGGTTAGGGTTAGGGTTAGGGTTAGGGTTAGGGTTAGGGTGTAGGGTTAGGGTTAGGGTTTTAGTTAGGGTTAGGGTTAGGGTTAGGGTTAGGGTTAGGGTTAGGGTTAGGGTTAGGGTTAGGGTTAGGGTTAGGGACGTGCATCGTCAAGAGGCGGCTTAGGGTTAGGGTGTACGATGCCTGCCTTTGTTACGTTACGTTACATGAAATGTGATCGTTTCATCGAGAGACCTGCTGTACTATTCTAACGTGCGGCTTCCCGATGAAAATTTCACCCTCGTAAAAAAGTTTTACCGAGGGTATAGTTTGAAGGCTTCGATGGTCGAGACCCGCGGTAGCCTGCCTGCGTCTAACGTGCGGCTTACCGATGAAAATTTCACCCTTGTAAAATTTTTTTTACCGAGGGTATAGTTTGACGGCCTCGATGGTCGAGAGACCCGCGGTAGCCTGCCTGCGTCTAACGTGCGGCTTACCGATGAACATTTCAGCCTTGTAAATTTTTTTTACCGAGGGTGTAGTTAGACGGCCTCGATGGTCGAGAGACCCGCAGTAGCTTGCCTGCGTCTAACGTGCGGCTTCCCGATGAAAATTTCACCCTTGTAAAAAAATTTTTACCGAGGGTATAGTTTGACGGCCTCGATGGTCGAGAGACCCGCGGTAGCCTGCCTGCGTCTAACGTGCGGCTTCCCGATGAAAATTTCACCCTTGTAAAATTTTTTTACCGTGGGTATAGTTAGACGGCCTCGATGGTCGAGAGACCCGCGGTAGCCTGTCCGCGTCTAACGTGCGGCTTACCGATGAACATTTCACCCTTGTAAATTTTTTTTACCGAGGGTATAGTTTGACGGCCTCGATGGTCGAGAGACCCGCGGTAGCCTGTCCGCATCTAACGTGCGGCTTCCCGATGAACATTTCAGCCTTGTAAAATTTTTTTTTACCGAGGGTACAGTTAGACGGCTTCGATGGTCGAGAGACCCGCGGTAGCCTGCCTCGTCTAACGTGCGGCTTCCCGATGAACATTTCAGCCTTGTAAATTTTTTTTACCGAGGGTATAGTCAGACGGCCTCGATGGTCGAGAGACCCGCAGAAGCCTGCCTGCGTCTAACGTACGGCTTCCCGATGAACATTTCAGCCTTGTAAAAATTTTTTACCGAGGGTGTAGTTAGACGGCCTCGATGGTCGAGAGACCCGCAGTAGCTTGCCTGCGTCTAACGTGCGCCTTCCCGATGAAGATTTCACCCTCGTAAAAAAGTTTTACCGGAGGGTATAGTTTGAAGGCTTCGATGGTCGAGAGACCCGCGGTAGCCTGCCTGCGTCTAACGTGCGGCTTACCGATGAAAATTTCACCCTTGTAAAATTTTTTTACCGAGGGTATAGTTTGACGGCCTCGATGGTCGAGAGACCCGCGGTAGCCTGCCTGCGTCTAACGTGCGGCTTACCGATGAACATTTCAGCTTGTAAATTTTTTTTTACGAGGGTTATAGTCAGACGGCCTCGATGGTCGAGAGACCCGCAGTAGCTTGCCTGCGTCTAACGTACGGCTTCCTCGATGAAAATTTCACCCTCGTAAATTTTTTTTTACCGAGGGTATAGTTTGAAGGCCTCGATGGTCGAGAGACCCGCGGTAGCCTGCCTCGTCTAACGTGCGGCTTCCGATGAACATTTCAGCCTTGTGAATTTTTTTTACCGAGGGTACAGTTAGACGGCTTCGATGGTCGAGAGACCCGCGGTAGCCTGCCTGCGTCTAACGTGCGGCTTCCCGATGAAAATTTCAGCCTTGTAAAATTTTTTTACCGAGGGTACAGTTAGACGGCTTCGATGGTCGAGAGACCCGCGGTAGCCTGCCTGCGTCTAACGTGCGGCTTCCCGATGAACATTTCAGCCTTGTAAATTTTTTTTACCGAGGGTAATAGTTAGACGGCTCGATGGTCGAGAGACCCGCGGTAGCCTGCCTGCGTCTAACGTGCGCCTTCCCGATGAACATTTCACCCTTGTAAAAATTTTTTACCGAGGGTATAGTTTGAAGGCCTCGATGGTCGAGAGACCCGCGGTAGCCTGTCCGCATCTAACGTGCGGCTTCCCGATGACATTTCAGCCTTGTAAAAATTTTTTACCGAGGGTAC
>NW_026963496.1:0-27514 GCF_036588685.1 Mytilus trossulus
ACCTCTTGTTTTAAGTTCAAATAAAGTGGCAATCATTGCATTTCAAAGCAACACTTTAAGCTGCTGCTTAATTTGATGAAAAGCTACAACTCTATCTAGCTACTGAGAAGTGATACAATGTTTATATATAAGCACCACATAGACAGTAACAAGAAAGGCTGATAACCTGTGAACTTTTAGACGGCAGCAATTTCAATATTTAGACTTATTTAAATGTTTTGACTTTTGAGCCTCCTCACTCTCAGTTCGTACAAGTTATAGCAGATACTAGTATGTGATACGTATGGTAGGGGACGTTTAATCTATACCTATAAAATGCATCGGATCAGAGGTATAGTAACTGTGAACCCTAAACACAGTGTCAGTGCCAAGCTTAACTTCACCATACGTATCATGAATAGTATCCAACTACTTCCTGTAATTGACTTTTAGGTCAATTTAAGTTTGTCCCGTTCAATAGTTTGTCCCGTGCATAATTATGTCATATTGCATGCAACTTTAAAATACTAGAATACAGCTTAATTGTATACTTACTGTTTAGACTTGACGTGTATTTTCTGTCTTAACTACTTTCTTCATAGACACCAAAAATGTGGTTCAAACTAGAATTTCAATGCCTTTGATTGATACCTTTTCTGAAACTGTTGACAGTAATCTGCTAAATGATAAAATACAAAATGAGTTTCTTTCGCAAATAGGGGAAGGACACGACTAATTCATGGTCCCATTACTTTCTATGTTAAATTCCTCCGTTCAAACCTTCCAGCAGGCACACCTCTTGTTTTAAGTTCAAATAAAGTGGCAATCATTGCATTTCAAAGCAACACTTTAAGCTGCTGCTTAATTTGATGAAAAGCTACAACTCTATCTAGCTACTGAGAAGTGATACAATGTTTATATATAAGCACCACATAGACAGTAACAAGAAAGGCTGATAACCTGTGAACTTTTAGACGGCAGCAATTTCAATATTTAGACTTATTTAAATGTTTTGACTTTTGAGCCTCCTCACTCTCAGTTCGTACAAGTTATAGCAGATACTAGTATGTGATACGTATGGTAGGGGACGTTTAATCTATACCTATAAAATGCATCGGATCAGAGGTATAGTAACTGTGAACCCTAAACACAGTGTCAGTGCCAAGCTTAACTTCACCATACGTATCATGAATAGTATCCAACTACTTCCTGTAATTGACTTTTAGGTCAATTTAAGTTTGTCCCGTTCAATAGTTTGTCCCGTGCATAATTATGTCATATTGCATGCAACTTTAAAATACTAGAATACAGCTTAATTGTATACTTACTGTTTAGACTTGACGTGTATTTTCTGTCTTAACTACTTTCTTCATAGACACCAAAAATGTGGTTCAAACTAGAATTTCAATGCCTTTGATTGATACCTTTTCTGAAACTGTTGACAGTAATCTGCTAAATGATAAAATACAAAATGAGTTTCTTTCGCAAATAGGGGAAGGACACGACTAATTCATGGTCCCATTACTTTCTATGTTAAATTCCTCCGTTCAAACCTTCCAGCAGGCACACCTCTTGTTTTAAGTTCAAATAAAGTGGCAATCATTGCATTTCAAAGCAACACTTTAAGCTGCTGCTTAATTTGATGAAAAGCTACAACTCTATCTAGCTACTGAGAAGTGATACAATGTTTATATATAAGCACCACATAGACAGTAACAAGAAAGGCTGATAACCTGTGAACTTTTAGACGGCAGCAATTTCAATATTTAGACTTATTTAAATGTTTTGACTTTTGAGCCTCCTCACTCTCAGTTCGTACAAGTTATAGCAGATACTAGTATGTGATACGTATGGTAGGGGACGTTTAATCTATACCTATAAAATGCATCGGATCAGAGGTATAGTAACTGTGAACCCTAAACACAGTGTCAGTGCCAAGCTTAACTTCACCATACGTATCATGAATAGTATCCAACTACTTCCTGTAATTGACTTTTAGGTCAATTTAAGTTTGTCCCGTTCAATAGTTTGTCCCGTGCATAATTATGTCATATTGCATGCAACTTTAAAATACTAGAATACAGCTTAATTGTATACTTACTGTTTAGACTTGACGTGTATTTTCTGTCTTAACTACTTTCTTCATAGACACCAAAAATGTGGTTCAAACTAGAATTTCAATGCCTTTGATTGATACCTTTTCTGAAACTGTTGACAGTAATCTGCTAAATGATAAAATACAAAATGAGTTTCTTTCGCAAATAGGGGAAGGACACGACTAATTCATGGTCCCATTACTTTCTATGTTAAATTCCTCCGTTCAAACCTTCCAGCAGGCACACCTCTTGTTTTAAGTTCAAATAAAGTGGCAATCATTGCATTTCAAAGCAACACTTTAAGCTGCTGCTTAATTTGATGAAAAGCTACAACTCTATCTAGCTACTGAGAAGTGATACAATGTTTATATATAAGCACCACATAGACAGTAACAAGAAAGGCTGATAACCTGTGAACTTTTAGACGGCAGCAATTTCAATATTTAGACTTATTTAAATGTTTTGACTTTTGAGCCTCCTCACTCTCAGTTCGTACAAGTTATAGCAGATACTAGTATGTGATACGTATGGTAGGGGACGTTTAATCTATACCTATAAAATGCATCGGATCAGAGGTATAGTAACTGTGAACCCTAAACACAGTGTCAGTGCCAAGCTTAACTTCACCATACGTATCATGAATAGTATCCAACTACTTCCTGTAATTGACTTTTAGGTCAATTTAAGTTTGTCCCGTTCAATAGTTTGTCCCGTGCATAATTATGTCATATTGCATGCAACTTTAAAATACTAGAATACAGCTTAATTGTATACTTACTGTTTAGACTTGACGTGTATTTTCTGTCTTAACTACTTTCTTCATAGACACCAAAAATGGGGTTCAAACTAGAATTTCAATGCCTTTGATTGATACCTTTTCTGAAACTGTTGACAGTAATCTGCTAAATGATAAAATACAAAATGAGTTTCTTTCGCAAATAGGGGAAGGACACGACTAATTCATGGTCCCATTACTTTCTATGTTAAATTCCTCCGTTCAAACCTTCCAGCAGGCACACCTCTTGTTTTAAGTTCAAATAAAGTGGCAATCATTGCATTTCAAAGCAACACTTTAAGCTGCTGCTTAATTTGATGAAAAGCTACAACTCTATCTAGCTACTGAGAAGTGATACAATGTTTATATATAAGCACCACATAGACAGTAACAAGAAAGGCTGATAACCTGTGAACTTTTAGACGGCAGCAATTTCAATATTTAGACTTATTTAAATGTTTTGACTTTTGAGCCTCCTCACTCTCAGTTCGTACAAGTTATAGCAGATACTAGTATGTGATACGTATGGTAGGGGACGTTTAATCTATACCTATAAAATGCATCGGATCAGAGGTATAGTAACTGTGAACCCTAAACACAGTGTCAGTGCCAAGCTTAACTTCACCATACGTATCATGAATAGTATCCAACTACTTCCTGTAATTGACTTTTAGGTCAATTTAAGTTTGTCCCGTTCAATAGTTTGTCCCGTGCATAATTATGTCATATTGCATGCAACTTTAAAATACTAGAATACAGCTTAATTGTATACTTACTGTTTAGACTTGACGTGTATTTTCTGTCTTAACTACTTTCTTCATAGACACCAAAAATGGGGTTCAAACTAGAATTTCAATGCCTTTGATTGATACCTTTTCTGAAACTGTTGACAGTAATCTGCTAAATGATAAAATACAAAATGAGTTTCTTTCGCAAATAGGGGAAGGACACGACTAATTCATGGTCCCATTACTTTCTATGTTAAATTCCTCCGTTCAAACCTTCCAGCAGGCACACCTCTTGTTTTAAGTTCAAATAAAGTGGCAATCATTGCATTTCAAAGCAACACTTTAAGCTGCTGCTTAATTTGATGAAAAGCTACAACTCTATCTAGCTACTGAGAAGTGATACAATGTTTATATATAAGCACCACATAGACAGTAACAAGAAAGGCTGATAACCTGTGAACTTTTAGACGGCAGCAATTTCAATATTTAGACTTATTTAAATGTTTTGACTTTTGAGCCTCCTCACTCTCAGTTCGTACAAGTTATAGCAGATACTAGTATGTGATACGTATGGTAGGGGACGTTTAATCTATACCTATAAAATGCATCGGATCAGAGGTATAGTAACTGTGAACCCTAAACACAGTGTCAGTGCCAAGCTTAACTTCACCATACGTATCATGAATAGTATCCAACTACTTCCTGTAATTGACTTTTAGGTCAATTTAAGTTTGTCCCGTTCAATAGTTTGTCCCGTGCATAATTATGTCATATTGCATGCAACTTTAAAATACTAGAATACAGCTTAATTGTATACTTACTGTTTAGACTTGACGTGTATTTTCTGTCTTAACTACTTTCTTCATAGACACCAAAAATGGGGTTCAAACTAGAATTTCAATGCCTTTGATTGATACCTTTTCTGAAACTGTTGACAGTAATCTGCTAAATGATAAAATACAAAATGAGTTTCTTTCGCAAATAGGGGAAGGACACGACTAATTCATGGTCCCATTACTTTCTATGTTAAATTCCTCCGTTCAAACCTTCCAGCAGGCACACCTCTTGTTTTAAGTTCAAATAAAGTGGCAATCATTGCATTTCAAAGCAACACTTTAAGCTGCTGCTTAATTTGATGAAAAGCTACAACTCTATCTAGCTACTGAGAAGTGATACAATGTTTATATATAAGCACCACATAGACAGTAACAAGAAAGGCTGATAACCTGTGAACTTTTAGACGGCAGCAATTTCAATATTTAGACTTATTTAAATGTTTTGACTTTTGAGCCTCCTCACTCTCAGTTCGTACAAGTTATAGCAGATACTAGTATGTGATACGTATGGTAGGGGACGTTTAATCTATACCTATAAAATGCATCGGATCAGAGGTATAGTAACTGTGAACCCTAAACACAGTGTCAGTGCCAAGCTTAACTTCACCATACGTATCATGAATAGTATCCAACTACTTCCTGTAATTGACTTTTAGGTCAATTTAAGTTTGTCCCGTTCAATAGTTTGTCCCGTGCATAATTATGTCATATTGCATGCAACTTTAAAATACTAGAATACAGCTTAATTGTATACTTACTGTTTAGACTTGACGTGTATTTTCTGTCTTAACTACTTTCTTCATAGACACCAAAAATGGGGTTCAAACTAGAATTTCAATGCCTTTGATTGATACCTTTTCTGAAACTGTTGACAGTAATCTGCTAAATGATAAAATACAAAATGAGTTTCTTTCGCAAATAGGGGAAGGACACGACTAATTCATGGTCCCATTACTTTCTATGTTAAATTCCTCCGTTCAAACCTTCCAGCAGGCACACCTCTTGTTTTAAGTTCAAATAAAGTGGCAATCATTGCATTTCAAAGCAACACTTTAAGCTGCTGCTTAATTTGATGAAAAGCTACAACTCTATCTAGCTACTGAGAAGTGATACAATGTTTATATATAAGCACCACATAGACAGTAACAAGAAAGGCTGATAACCTGTGAACTTTTAGACGGCAGCAATTTCAATATTTAGACTTATTTAAATGTTTTGACTTTTGAGCCTCCTCACTCTCAGTTCGTACAAGTTATAGCAGATACTAGTATGTGATACGTATGGTAGGGGACGTTTAATCTATACCTATAAAATGCATCGGATCAGAGGTATAGTAACTGTGAACCCTAAACACAGTGTCAGTGCCAAGCTTAACTTCACCATACGTATCATGAATAGTATCCAACTACTTCCTGTAATTGACTTTTAGGTCAATTTAAGTTTGTCCCGTTCAATAGTTTGTCCCGTGCATAATTATGTCATATTGCATGCAACTTTAAAATACTAGAATACAGCTTAATTGTATACTTACTGTTTAGACTTGACGTGTATTTTCTGTCTTAACTACTTTCTTCATAGACACCAAAAATGGGGTTCAAACTAGAATTTCAATGCCTTTGATTGATACCTTTTCTGAAACTGTTGACAGTAATCTGCTAAATGATAAAATACAAAATGAGTTTCTTTCGCAAATAGGGGAAGGACACGACTAATTCATGGTCCCATTACTTTCTATGTTAAATTCCTCCGTTCAAACCTTCCAGCAGGCACACCTCTTGTTTTAAGTTCAAATAAAGTGGCAATCATTGCATTTCAAAGCAACACTTTAAGCTGCTGCTTAATTTGATGAAAAGCTACAACTCTATCTAGCTACTGAGAAGTGATACAATGTTTATATATAAGCACCACATAGACAGTAACAAGAAAGGCTGATAACCTGTGAACTTTTAGACGGCAGCAATTTCAATATTTAGACTTATTTAAATGTTTTGACTTTTGAGCCTCCTCACTCTCAGTTCGTACAAGTTATAGCAGATACTAGTATGTGATACGTATGGTAGGGGACGTTTAATCTATACCTATAAAATGCATCGGATCAGAGGTATAGTAACTGTGAACCCTAAACACAGTGTCAGTGCCAAGCTTAACTTCACCATACGTATCATGAATAGTATCCAACTACTTCCTGTAATTGACTTTTAGGTCAATTTAAGTTTGTCCCGTTCAATAGTTTGTCCCGTGCATAATTATGTCATATTGCATGCAACTTTAAAATACTAGAATACAGCTTAATTGTATACTTACTGTTTAGACTTGACGTGTATTTTCTGTCTTAACTACTTTCTTCATAGACACCAAAAATGTGGTTCAAACTAGAATTTCAATGCCTTTGATTGATACCTTTTCTGAAACTGTTGACAGTAATCTGCTAAATGATAAAATACAAAATGAGTTTCTTTCGCAAATAGGGGAAGGACACGACTAATTCATGGTCCCATTACTTTCTATGTTAAATTCCTCCGTTCAAACCTTCCAGCAGGCACACCTCTTGTTTTAAGTTCAAATAAAGTGGCAATCATTGCATTTCAAAGCAACACTTTAAGCTGCTGCTTAATTTGATGAAAAGCTACAACTCTATCTAGCTACTGAGAAGTGATACAATGTTTATATATAAGCACCACATAGACAGTAACAAGAAAGGCTGATAACCTGTGAACTTTTAGACGGCAGCAATTTCAATATTTAGACTTATTTAAATGTTTTGACTTTTGAGCCTCCTCACTCTCAGTTCGTACAAGTTATAGCAGATACTAGTATGTGATACGTATGGTAGGGGACGTTTAATCTATACCTATAAAATGCATCGGATCAGAGGTATAGTAACTGTGAACCCTAAACACAGTGTCAGTGCCAAGCTTAACTTCACCATACGTATCATGAATAGTATCCAACTACTTCCTGTAATTGACTTTTAGGTCAATTTAAGTTTGTCCCGTTCAATAGTTTGTCCCGTGCATAATTATGTCATATTGCATGCAACTTTAAAATACTAGAATACAGCTTAATTGTATACTTACTGTTTAGACTTGACGTGTATTTTCTGTCTTAACTACTTTCTTCATAGACACCAAAAATGTGGTTCAAACTAGAATTTCAATGCCTTTGATTGATACCTTTTCTGAAACTGTTGACAGTAATCTGCTAAATGATAAAATACAAAATGAGTTTCTTTCGCAAATAGGGGAAGGACACGACTAATTCATGGTCCCATTACTTTCTATGTTAAATTCCTCCGTTCAAACCTTCCAGCAGGCACACCTCTTGTTTTAAGTTCAAATAAAGTGGCAATCATTGCATTTCAAAGCAACACTTTAAGCTGCTGCTTAATTTGATGAAAAGCTACAACTCTATCTAGCTACTGAGAAGTGATACAATGTTTATATATAAGCACCACATAGACAGTAACAAGAAAGGCTGATAACCTGTGAACTTTTAGACGGCAGCAATTTCAATATTTAGACTTATTTAAATGTTTTGACTTTTGAGCCTCCTCACTCTCAGTTCGTACAAGTTATAGCAGATACTAGTATGTGATACGTATGGTAGGGGACGTTTAATCTATACCTATAAAATGCATCGGATCAGAGGTATAGTAACTGTGAACCCTAAACACAGTGTCAGTGCCAAGCTTAACTTCACCATACGTATCATGAATAGTATCCAACTACTTCCTGTAATTGACTTTTAGGTCAATTTAAGTTTGTCCCGTTCAATAGTTTGTCCCGTGCATAATTATGTCATATTGCATGCAACTTTAAAATACTAGAATACAGCTTAATTGTATACTTACTGTTTAGACTTGACGTGTATTTTCTGTCTTAACTACTTTCTTCATAGACACCAAAAATGTGGTTCAAACTAGAATTTCAATGCCTTTGATTGATACCTTTTCTGAAACTGTTGACAGTAATCTGCTAAATGATAAAATACAAAATGAGTTTCTTTCGCAAATAGGGGAAGGACACGACTAATTCATGGTCCCATTACTTTCTATGTTAAATTCCTCCGTTCAAACCTTCCAGCAGGCACACCTCTTGTTTTAAGTTCAAATAAAGTGGCAATCATTGCATTTCAAAGCAACACTTTAAGCTGCTGCTTAATTTGATGAAAAGCTACAACTCTATCTAGCTACTGAGAAGTGATACAATGTTTATATATAAGCACCACATAGACAGTAACAAGAAAGGCTGATAACCTGTGAACTTTTAGACGGCAGCAATTTCAATATTTAGACTTATTTAAATGTTTTGACTTTTGAGCCTCCTCACTCTCAGTTCGTACAAGTTATAGCAGATACTAGTATGTGATACGTATGGTAGGGGACGTTTAATCTATACATATAAAATGCATCGGATCAGAGGTATAGTAACTGTGAACCCTAAACACAGTGTCAGTGCCAAGCTTAACTTCACCATACGTATCATGAATAGTATCCAACTACTTCCTGTAATTGACTTTTAGGTCAATTTAAGTTTGTCCCGTTCAATAGTTTGTCCCGTGCATAATTATGTCATATTGCATGCAACTTTAAAATACTAGAATACAGCTTAATTGTATACTTACTGTTTAGACTTGACGTGTATTTTCTGTCTTAACTACTTTCTTCATAGACACCAAAAATGTGGTTCAAACTAGAATTTCAATGCCTTTGATTGATACCTTTTCTGAAACTGTTGACAGTAATCTGCTAAATGATAAAATACAAAATGAGTTTCTTTCGCAAATAGGGGAAGGACACGACTAATTCATGGTCCCATTACTTTCTATGTTAAATTCCTCCGTTCAAACCTTCCAGCAGGCACACCTCTTGTTTTAAGTTCAAATAAAGTGGCAATCATTGCATTTCAAAGCAACACTTTAAGCTGCTGCTTAATTTGATGAAAAGCTACAACTCTATCTAGCTACTGAGAAGTGATACAATGTTTATATATAAGCACCACATAGACAGTAACAAGAAAGGCTGATAACCTGTGAACTTTTAGACGGCAGCAATTTCAATATTTAGACTTATTTAAATGTTTTGACTTTTGAGCCTCCTCACTCTCAGTTCGTACAAGTTATAGCAGATACTAGTATGTGATACGTATGGTAGGGGACGTTTAATCTATACCTATAAAATGCATCGGATCAGAGGTATAGTAACTGTGAACCCTAAACACAGTGTCAGTGCCAAGCTTAACTTCACCATACGTATCATGAATAGTATCCAACTACTTCCTGTAATTGACTTTTAGGTCAATTTAAGTTTGTCCCGTTCAATAGTTTGTCCCGTGCATAATTATGTCATATTGCATGCAACTTTAAAATACTAGAATACAGCTTAATTGTATACTTACTGTTTAGACTTGACGTGTATTTTCTGTCTTAACTACTTTCTTCATAGACACCAAAAATGTGGTTCAAACTAGAATTTCAATGCCTTTGATTGATACCTTTTCTGAAACTGTTGACAGTAATCTGCTAAATGATAAAATACAAAATGAGTTTCTTTCGCAAATAGGGGAAGGACACGACTAATTCATGGTCCCATTACTTTCTATGTTAAATTCCTCCGTTCAAACCTTCCAGCAGGCACACCTCTTGTTTTAAGTTCAAATAAAGTGGCAATCATTGCATTTCAAAGCAACACTTTAAGCTGCTGCTTAATTTGATGAAAAGCTACAACTCTATCTAGCTACTGAGAAGTGATACAATGTTTATATATAAGCACCACATAGACAGTAACAAGAAAGGCTGATAACCTGTGAACTTTTAGACGGCAGCAATTTCAATATTTAGACTTATTTAAATGTTTTGACTTTTGAGCCTCCTCACTCTCAGTTCGTACAAGTTATAGCAGATACTAGTATGTGATACGTATGGTAGGGGACGTTTAATCTATACCTATAAAATGCATCGGATCAGAGGTATAGTAACTGTGAACCCTAAACACAGTGTCAGTGCCAAGCTTAACTTCACCATACGTATCATGAATAGTATCCAACTACTTCCTGTAATTGACTTTTAGGTCAATTTAAGTTTGTCCCGTTCAATAGTTTGTCCCGTGCATAATTATGTCATATTGCATGCAACTTTAAAATACTAGAATACAGCTTAATTGTATACTTACTGTTTAGACTTGACGTGTATTTTCTGTCTTAACTACTTTCTTCATAGACACCAAAAATGTGGTTCAAACTAGAATTTCAATGCCTTTGATTGATACCTTTTCTGAAACTGTTGACAGTAATCTGCTAAATGATAAAATACAAAATGAGTTTCTTTCGCAAATAGGGGAAGGACACGACTAATTCATGGTCCCATTACTTTCTATGTTAAATTCCTCCGTTCAAACCTTCCAGCAGGCACACCTCTTGTTTTAAGTTCAAATAAAGTGGCAATCATTGCATTTCAAAGCAACACTTTAAGCTGCTGCTTAATTTGATGAAAAGCTACAACTCTATCTAGCTACTGAGAAGTGATACAATGTTTATATATAAGCACCACATAGACAGTAACAAGAAAGGCTGATAACCTGTGAACTTTTAGACGGCAGCAATTTCAATATTTAGACTTATTTAAATGTTTTGACTTTTGAGCCTCCTCACTCTCAGTTCGTACAAGTTATAGCAGATACTAGTATGTGATACGTATGGTAGGGGACGTTTAATCTATACCTATAAAATGCATCGGATCAGAGGTATAGTAACTGTGAACCCTAAACACAGTGTCAGTGCCAAGCTTAACTTCACCATACGTATCATGAATAGTATCCAACTACTTCCTGTAATTGACTTTTAGGTCAATTTAAGTTTGTCCCGTTCAATAGTTTGTCCCGTGCATAATTATGTCATATTGCATGCAACTTTAAAATACTAGAATACAGCTTAATTGTATACTTACTGTTTAGACTTGACGTGTATTTTCTGTCTTAACTACTTTCTTCATAGACACCAAAAATGTGGTTCAAACTAGAATTTCAATGCCTTTGATTGATACCTTTTCTGAAACTGTTGACAGTAATCTGCTAAATGATAAAATACAAAATGAGTTTCTTTCGCAAATAGGGGAAGGACACGACTAATTCATGGTCCCATTACTTTCTATGTTAAATTCCTCCGTTCAAACCTTCCAGCAGGCACACCTCTTGTTTTAAGTTCAAATAAAGTGGCAATCATTGCATTTCAAAGCAACACTTTAAGCTGCTGCTTAATTTGATGAAAAGCTACAACTCTATCTAGCTACTGAGAAGTGATACAATGTTTATATATAAGCACCACATAGACAGTAACAAGAAAGGCTGATAACCTGTGAACTTTTAGACGGCAGCAATTTCAATATTTAGACTTATTTAAATGTTTTGACTTTTGAGCCTCCTCACTCTCAGTTCGTACAAGTTATAGCAGATACTAGTATGTGATACGTATGGTAGGGGACGTTTAATCTATACCTATAAAATGCATCGGATCAGAGGTATAGTAACTGTGAACCCTAAACACAGTGTCAGTGCCAAGCTTAACTTCACCATACGTATCATGAATAGTATCCAACTACTTCCTGTAATTGACTTTTAGGTCAATTTAAGTTTGTCCCGTTCAATAGTTTGTCCCGTGCATAATTATGTCATATTGCATGCAACTTTAAAATACTAGAATACAGCTTAATTGTATACTTACTGTTTAGACTTGACGTGTATTTTCTGTCTTAACTACTTTCTTCATAGACACCAAAAATGTGGTTCAAACTAGAATTTCAATGCCTTTGATTGATACCTTTTCTGAAACTGTTGACAGTAATCTGCTAAATGATAAAATACAAAATGAGTTTCTTTCGCAAATAGGGGAAGGACACGACTAATTCATGGTCCCATTACTTTCTATGTTAAATTCCTCCGTTCAAACCTTCCAGCAGGCACACCTCTTTTTTAAGTTCAAATAAAGTGGCAATCATTGCATTTCAAAGCAACACTTTAAGCTGCTGCTTAATTTGATGAAAAGCTACAACTCTATCTAGCTACTGAGAAGTGATACAATGTTTATATATAAGCACCACATAGACAGTAACAAGAAAGGCTGATAACCTGTGAACTTTTAGACGGCAGCAATTTCAATATTTAGACTTATTTAAATGTTTTGACTTTTGAGCCTCCTCACTCTCAGTTCGTACAAGTTATAGCAGATACTAGTATGTGATACGTATGGTAGGGGACGTTTAATCTATACCTATAAAATGCATCGGATCAGAGGTATAGTAACTGTCAACCCTAAACACAGTGTCAGTGCCAAGCTTAACTTCACCATACGTATCATGAATAGTATCCAACTACTTCCTGTAATTGACTTTTAGGTCAATTTAAGTTTGTCCCGTTCAATAGTTTGTCCCGTGCATAATTATGTCATATTGCATGCAACTTTAAAATACTAGAATACAGCTTAATTGTATACTTACTGTTTAGACTTGACGTGTATTTTCTGTCTTAACTACTTTCTTCATAGACACCAAAAATGTGGTTCAAACTAGAATTTCAATGCCTTTGATTGATACCTTTTCTGAAACTGTTGACAGTAATCTGCTAAATGATAAAATACAAAATGAGTTTCTTTCGCAAATAGGGGAAGGACACGACTAATTCATGGTCCCATTACTTTCTATGTTAAATTCCTCCGTTCAAACCTTCCAGCAGGCACACCTCTTGTTTTAAGTTCAAATAAAGTGGCAATCATTGCATTTCAAAGCAACACTTTAAGCTGCTGCTTAATTTGATGAAAAGCTACAACTCTATCTAGCTACTGAGAAGTGATACAATGTTTATATATAAGCACCACATAGACAGTAACAAGAAAGGCTGATAACCTGTGAACTTTTAGACGGCAGCAATTTCAATATTTAGACTTATTTAAATGTTTTGACTTTTGAGCCTCCTCACTCTCAGTTCGTACAAGTTATAGCAGATACTAGTATGTGATACGTATGGTAGGGGACGTTTAATCTATACCTATAAAATGCATCGGATCAGAGGTATAGTAACTGTGAACCCTAAACACAGTGTCAGTGCCAAGCTTAACTTCACCATACGTATCATGAATAGTATCCAACTACTTCCTGTAATTGACTTTTAGGTCAATTTAAGTTTGTCCCGTTCAATAGTTTGTCCCGTGCATAATTATGTCATATTGCATGCAACTTTAAAATACTAGAATACAGCTTAATTGTATACTTACTGTTTAGACTTGACGTGTATTTTCTGTCTTAACTACTTTCTTCATAGACACCAAAAATGTGGTTCAAACTAGAATTTCAATGCCTTTGATTGATACCTTTTCTGAAACTGTTGACAGTAATCTGCTAAATGATAAAATACAAAATGAGTTTCTTTCGCAAATAGGGGAAGGACACGACTAATTCATGGTCCCATTACTTTCTATGTTAAATTCCTCCGTTCAAACCTTCCAGCAGGCACACCTCTTGTTTTAAGTTCAAATAAAGTGGCAATCATTGCATTTCAAAGCAACACTTTAAGCTGCTGCTTAATTTGATGAAAAGCTACAACTCTATCTAGCTACTGAGAAGTGATACAATGTTTATATATAAGCACCACATAGACAGTAACAAGAAAGGCTGATAACCTGTGAACTTTTAGACGGCAGCAATTTCAATATTTAGACTTATTTAAATGTTTTGACTTTTGAGCCTCCTCACTCTCAGTTCGTACAAGTTATAGCAGATACTAGTATGTGATACGTATGGTAGGGGACGTTTAATCTATACCTATAAAATGCATCGGATCAGAGGTATAGTAACTGTGAACCCTAAACACAGTGTCAGTGCCAAGCTTAACTTCACCATACGTATCATGAATAGTATCCAACTACTTCCTGTAATTGACTTTTAGGTCAATTTAAGTTTGTCCCGTTCAATAGTTTGTCCCGTGCATAATTATGTCATATTGCATGCAACTTTAAAATACTAGAATACAGCTTAATTGTATACTTACTGTTTAGACTTGACGTGTATTTTCTGTCTTAACTACTTTCTTCATAGACACCAAAAATGTGGTTCAAACTAGAATTTCAATGCCTTTGATTGATACCTTTTCTGAAACTGTTGACAGTAATCTGCTAAATGATAAAATACAAAATGAGTTTCTTTCGCAAATAGGGGAAGGACACGACTAATTCATGGTCCCATTACTTTCTATGTTAAATTCCTCCGTTCAAACCTTCCAGCAGGCACACCTCTTGTTTTAAGTTCAAATAAAGTGGCAATCATTGCATTTCAAAGCAACACTTTAAGCTGCTGCTTAATTTGATGAAAAGCTACAACTCTATCTAGCTACTGAGAAGTGATACAATGTTTATATATAAGCACCACATAGACAGTAACAAGAAAGGCTGATAACCTGTGAACTTTTAGACGGCAGCAATTTCAATATTTAGACTTATTTAAATGTTTTGACTTTTGAGCCTCCTCACTCTCAGTTCGTACAAGTTATAGCAGATACTAGTATGTGATACGTATGGTAGGGGACGTTTAATCTATACCTATAAAATGCATCGGATCAGAGGTATAGTAACTGTGAACCCTAAACACAGTGTCAGTGCCAAGCTTAACTTCACCATACGTATCATGAATAGTATCCAACTACTTCCTGTAATTGACTTTTAGGTCAATTTAAGTTTGTCCCGTTCAATAGTTTGTCCCGTGCATAATTATGTCATATTGCATGCAACTTTAAAATACTAGAATACAGCTTAATTGTATACTTACTGTTTAGACTTGACGTGTATTTTCTGTCTTAACTACTTTCTTCATAGACACCAAAAATGTGGTTCAAACTAGAATTTCAATGCCTTTGATTGATACCTTTTCTGAAACTGTTGACAGTAATCTGCTAAATGATAAAATACAAAATGAGTTTCTTTCGCAAATAGGGGAAGGACACGACTAATTCATGGTCCCATTACTTTCTATGTTAAATTCCTCCGTTCAAACCTTCCAGCAGGCACACCTCTTGTTTTAAGTTCAAATAAAGTGGCAATCATTGCATTTCAAAGCAACACTTTAAGCTGCTGCTTAATTTGATGAAAAGCTACAACTCTATCTAGCTACTGAGAAGTGATACAATGTTTATATATAAGCACCACATAGACAGTAACAAGAAAGGCTGATAACCTGTGAACTTTTAGACGGCAGCAATTTCAATATTTAGACTTATTTAAATGTTTTGACTTTTGAGCCTCCTCACTCTCAGTTCGTACAAGTTATAGCAGATACTAGTATGTGATACGTATGGTAGGGGACGTTTAATCTATACCTATAAAATGCATCGGATCAGAGGTATAGTAACTGTGAACCCTAAACACAGTGTCAGTGCCAAGCTTAACTTCACCATACGTATCATGAATAGTATCCAACTACTTCCTGTAATTGACTTTTAGGTCAATTTAAGTTTGTCCCGTTCAATAGTTTGTCCCGTGCATAATTATGTCATATTGCATGCAACTTTAAAATACTAGAATACAGCTTAATTGTATACTTACTGTTTAGACTTGACGTGTATTTTCTGTCTTAACTACTTTCTTCATAGACACCAAAAATGTGGTTCAAACTAGAATTTCAATGCCTTTGATTGATACCTTTTCTGAAACTGTTGACAGTAATCTGCTAAATGATAAAATACAAAATGAGTTTCTTTCGCAAATAGGGGAAGGACACGACTAATTCATGGTCCCATTACTTTCTATGTTAAATTCCTCCGTTCAAACCTTCCAGCAGGCACACCTCTTGTTTTAAGTTCAAATAAAGTGGCAATCATTGCATTTCAAAGCAACACTTTAAGCTGCTGCTTAATTTGATGAAAAGCTACAACTCTATCTAGCTACTGAGAAGTGATACAATGTTTATATATAAGCACCACATAGACAGTAACAAGAAAGGCTGATAACCTGTGAACTTTTAGACGGCAGCAATTTCAATATTTAGACTTATTTAAATGTTTTGACTTTTGAGCCTCCTCACTCTCAGTTCGTACAAGTTATAGCAGATACTAGTATGTGATACGTATGGTAGGGGACGTTTAATCTATACCTATAAAATGCATCGGATCAGAGGTATAGTAACTGTGAACCCTAAACACAGTGTCAGTGCCAAGCTTAACTTCACCATACGTATCATGAATAGTATCCAACTACTTCCTGTAATTGACTTTTAGGTCAATTTAAGTTTGTCCCGTTCAATAGTTTGTCCCGTGCATAATTATGTCATATTGCATGAAACTTTAAAATACTAGAATACAGCTTAATTGTATACTTACTGTTTAGACTTGACGTGTATTTTCTGTCTTAACTACTTTCTTCATAGACACAAAAAATGTGGTTCAAACTAGAATTTCAATGCCTTTGATTGATACCTTTTCTGAAACTGTTGACAGTAATCTGCTAAATGATAAAATACAAAATGAGTTTCTTTCGCAAATAGGGGAAGGACACGACTAATTAATGGTCCAATTACTTTCTATGTTAAATTCCTCCGTTCAAACCTTCCAGCAGGCACACCTCTTGTTTTAAGTTCAAATAAAGTGGCAATCATTGCATTTCAAAGCAACACTTTAAGCTGCTGCTTAATTTGATGAAAAGCTACAACTCTATCTAGCTACTGAGAAGTGATACAATGTTTATATATAAGCACCACATAGACAGTAACAAGAAAGGCTGATAACCTGTGAACTTTTAGACGGCAGCAATTTCAATATTTAGACTTATTTAAATGTTTTGACTTTTGAGCCTCCTCACTCTCAGTTCGTACAAGTTATAGCAGATACTAGTATGTGATACGTATGGTAGGGGACGTTTAATCTATACCTATAAAATGCATCGGATCAGAGGTATAGTAACTGTGAACCCTAAACACAGTGTCAGTGCCAACCTTAACTTCACCATACGTATCATGAATAGTATCCAACTACTTCCTGTAATTGACTTTTAGGTCAATTTAAGTTTGTCCCGTTCAATAGTTTGTCCCGTGCATAATTATGTCATATTGCATGCAACTTTAAAATACTAGAATACAGCTTAATTGTATACTTACTGTTTAGACTTGACGTGTATTTTCTGTCTTAACTACTTTCTTCATAGACACCAAAAATGTGGTTCAAACTAGAATTTCAATGCCTTTGATTGATACCTTTTCTGAAACTGTTGACAGTAATCTGCTAAATGATAAAATACAAAATGAGTTTCTTTCGCAAATAGGGGAAGGACACGACTAATTCATGGTCCCATTACTTTCTATGTTAAATTCCTCCGTTCAAACCTTCCAGCAGGCACACCTCTTGTTTTAAGTTCAAATAAAGTGGCAATCATTGCATTTCAAAGCAACACTTTAAGCTGCTGCTTAATTTGATGAAAAGCTACAACTCTATCTAGCTACTGAGAAGTGATACAATGTTTATATATAAGCACCACATAGACAGTAACAAGAAAGGCTGATAACCTGTGAACTTTTAGACGGCAGCAATTTCAATATTTAGACTTATTTAAATGTTTTGACTTTTGAGCCTCCTCACTCTCAGTTCGTACAAGTTATAGCAGATACTAGTATGTGATACGTATGGTAGGGGACGTTTAATCTATACCTATAAAATGCATCGGATCAGAGGTATAGTAACTGTGAACCCTAAACACAGTGTCAGTGCCAAGCTTAACTTCACCATACGTATCATGAATAGTATCCAACTACTTCCTGTAATTGACTTTTAGGTCAATTTAAGTTTGTCCCGTTCAATAGTTTGTCCCGTGCATAATTATGTCATATTGCATGCAACTTTAAAATACTAGAATACAGCTTAATTGTATACTTACTGTTTAGACTTGACGTGTATTTTCTGTCTTAACTACTTTCTTCATAGACACCAAAAATGTGGTTCAAACTAGAATTTCAATGCCTTTGATTGATACCTTTTCTGAAACTGTTGACAGTAATCTGCTAAATGATAAAATACAAAATGAGTTTCTTTCGCAAATAGGGGAAGGACACGACTAATTCATGGTCCCATTACTTTCTATGTTAAATTCCTCCGTTCAAACCTTCCAGCAGGCACACCTCTTGTTTTAAGTTCAAATAAAGTGGCAATCATTGCATTTCAAAGCAACACTTTAAGCTGCTGCTTAATTTGATGAAAAGCTACAACTCTATCTAGCTACTGAGAAGTGATACAATGTTTATATATAAGCACCACATAGACAGTAACAAGAAAGGCTGATAACCTGTGAACTTTTAGACGGCAGCAATTTCAATATTTAGACTTATTTAAATGTTTTGACTTTTGAGCCTCCTCACTCTCAGTTCGTACAAGTTATAGCAGATACTAGTATGTGATACGTATGGTAGGGGACGTTTAATCTATACCTATAAAATGCATCGGATCAGAGGTATAGTAACTGTGAACCCTAAACACAGTGTCAGTGCCAAGCTTAACTTCACCATACGTATCATGAATAGTATCCAACTACTTCCTGTAATTGACTTTTAGGTCAATTTAAGTTTGTCCCGTTCAATAGTTTGTCCCGTGCATAATTATGTCATATTGCATGCAACTTTAAAATACTAGAATACAGCTTAATTGTATACTTACTGTTTAGACTTGACGTGTATTTTCTGTCTTAACTACTTTCTTCATAGACACCAAACATGTGGTTCAAACTAGAATTTCAATGCCTTTGATTGATACCTTTTCTGAAACTGTTGACAGTAATCTGCTAAATGATAAAATACAAAATGAGTTTCTTTCGCAAATAGGGGAAGGACACGACTAATTCATGGTCCCATTACTTTCTATGTTAAATTCCTCCGTTCAAACCTTCCAGCAGGCACACCTCTTGTTTTAAGTTCAAATAAAGTGGCAATCATTGCATTTCAAAGCAACACTTTAAGCTGCTGCTTAATTTGATGAAAAGCTACAACTCTATCTAGCTACTGAGAAGTGATACAATGTTTATATATAAGCACCACATAGACAGTAACAAGAAAGGCTGATAACCTGTGAACTTTTAGACGGCAGCAATTTCAATATTTAGACTTATTTAAATGTTTTGACTTTTGAGCCTCCTCACTCTCAGTTCGTACAAGTTATAGCAGATACTAGTATGTGATACGTATGGTAGGGGACGTTTAATCTATACCTATAAAATGCATCGGATCAGAGGTATAGTAACTGTGAACCCTAAACACAGTGTCAGTGCCAAGCTTAACTTCACCATACGTATCATGAATAGTATCCAACTACTTCCTGTAATTGACTTTTAGGTCAATTTAAGTTTGTCCCGTTCAATAGTTTGTCCCGTGCATAATTATGTCATATTGCATGCAACTTTAAAATACTAGAATACAGCTTAATTGTATACTTACTGTTTAGACTTGACGTGTATTTTCTGTCTTAACTACTTTCTTCATAGACACCAAAAATGTGGTTCAAACTAGAATTTCAATGCCTTTGATTGATACCTTTTCTGAAACTGTTGACAGTAATCTGCTAAATGATAAAATACAAAATGAGTTTCTTTCGCAAATAGGGGAAGGACACGACTAATTCATGGTCCCATTACTTTCTATGTTAAATTCCTCCGTTCAAACCTTCCAGCAGGCACACCTCTTGTTTTAAGTTCAAATAAAGTGGCAATCATTGCATTTCAAAGCAACACTTTAAGCTGCTGCTTAATTTGATGAAAAGCTACAACTCTATCTAGCTACTGAGAAGTGATACAATGTTTATATATAAGCACCACATAGACAGTAACAAGAAAGGCTGATAACCTGTGAACTTTTAGACGGCAGCAATTTCAATATTTAGACTTATTTAAATGTTTTGACTTTTGAGCCTCCTCACTCTCAGTTCGTACAAGTTATAGCAGATACTAGTATGTGATACGTATGGTAGGGGACGTTTAATCTATACATATAAAATGCATCGGATCAGAGGTATAGTAACTGTGAACCCTAAACACAGTGTCAGTGCCAAGCTTAACTTCACCATACGTATCATGAATAGTATCCAACTACTTCCTGTAATTGACTTTTAGGTCAATTTAAGTTTGTCCCGTTCAATAGTTTGTCCCGTGCATAATTATGTCATATTGCATGCAACTTTAAAATACTAGAATACAGCTTAATTGTATACTTACTGTTTAGACTTGACGTGTATTTTCTGTCTTAACTACTTTCTTCATAGACACCAAAAATGTGGTTCAAACTAGAATTTCAATGCCTTTGATTGATACCTTTTCTGAAACTGTTGACAGTAATCTGCTAAATGATAAAATACAAAATGAGTTTCTTTCGCAAATAGGGGAAGGACACGACTAATTCATGGTCCCATTACTTTCTATGTTAAATTCCTCCGTTCAAACCTTCCAGCAGGCACACCTCTTGTTTTAAGTTCAAATAAAGTGGCAATCATTGCATTTCAAAGCAACACTTTAAGCTGCTGCTTAATTTGATGAAAAGCTACAACTCTATCTAGCTACTGAGAAGTGATACAATGTTTATATATAAGCACCACATAGACAGTAACAAGAAAGGCTGATAACCTGTGAACTTTTAGACGGCAGCAATTTCAATATTTAGACTTATTTAAATGTTTTGACTTTTGAGCCTCCTCACTCTCAGTTCGTACAAGTTATAGCAGATACTAGTATGTGATACGTATGGTAGGGGACGTTTAATCTATACCTATAAAATGCATCGGATCAGAGGTATAGTAACTGTGAACCCTAAACACAGTGTCAGTGCCAAGCTTAACTTCACCATACGTATCATGAATAGTATCCAACTACTTCCTGTAATTGACTTTTAGGTCAATTTAAGTTTGTCCCGTTCAATAGTTTGTCCCGTGCATAATTATGTCATATTGCATGCAACTTTAAAATACTAGAATACAGCTTAATTGTATACTTACTGTTTAGACTTGACGTGTATTTTCTGTCTTAACTACTTTCTTCATAGACACCAAAAATGTGGTTCAAACTAGAATTTCAATGCCTTTGATTGATACCTTTTCTGAAACTGTTGACAGTAATCTGCTAAATGATAAAATACAAAATGAGTTTCTTTCGCAAATAGGGGAAGGACACGACTAATTCATGGTCCCATTACTTTCTATGTTAAATTCCTCCGTTCAAACCTTCCAGCAGGCACACCTCTTGTTTTAAGTTCAAATAAAGTGGCAATCATTGCATTTCAAAGCAACACTTTAAGCTGCTGCTTAATTTGATGAAAAGCTACAACTCTATCTAGCTACTGAGAAGTGATACAATGTTTATATATAAGCACCACATAGACAGTAACAAGAAAGGCTGATAACCTGTGAACTTTTAGACGGCAGCAATTTCAATATTTAGACTTATTTAAATGTTTTGACTTTTGAGCCTCCTCACTCTCAGTTCGTACAAGTTATAGCAGATACTAGTATGTGATACGTATGGTAGGGGACGTTTAATCTATACCTATAAAATGCATCGGATCAGAGGTATAGTAACTGTGAACCCTAAACACAGTGTCAGTGCCAAGCTTAACTTCACCATACGTATCATGAATAGTATCCAACTACTTCCTGTAATTGACTTTTAGGTCAATTTAAGTTTGTCCCGTTCAATAGTTTGTCCCGTGCATAATTATGTCATATTGCATGCAACTTTAAAATACTAGAATACAGCTTAATTGTATACTTACTGTTTAGACTTGACGTGTATTTTCTGTCTTAACTACTTTCTTCATAGACACCAAAAATGTGGTTCAAACTAGAATTTCAATGCCTTTGATTGATACCTTTTCTGAAACTGTTGACAGTAATCTGCTAAATGATAAAATACAAAATGAGTTTCTTTCGCAAATAGGGGAAGGACACGACTAATTCATGGTCCCATTACTTTCTATGTTAAATTCCTCCGTTCAAACCTTCCAGCAGGCACACCTCTTGTTTTAAGTTCAAATAAAGTGGCAATCATTGCATTTCAAAGCAACACTTTAAGCTGCTGCTTAATTTGATGAAAAGCTACAACTCTATCTAGCTACTGAGAAGTGATACAATGTTTATATATAAGCACCACATAGACAGTAACAAGAAAGGCTGATAACCTGTGAACTTTTAGACGGCAGCAATTTCAATATTTAGACTTATTTAAATGTTTTGACTTTTGAGCCTCCTCACTCTCAGTTCGTACAAGTTATAGCAGATACTAGTATGTGATACGTATGGTAGGGGACGTTTAATCTATACCTATAAAATGCATCGGATCAGAGGTATAGTAACTGTGAACCCTAAACACAGTGTCAGTGCCAAGCTTAACTTCACCATACGTATCATGAATAGTATCCAACTACTTCCTGTAATTGACTTTTAGGTCAATTTAAGTTTGTCCCGTTCAATAGTTTGTCCCGTGCATAATTATGTCATATTGCATGCAACTTTAAAATACTAGAATACAGCTTAATTGTATACTTACTGTTTAGACTTGACGTGTATTTTCTGTCTTAACTACTTTCTTCATAGACACCAAAAATGTGGTTCAAACTAGAATTTCAATGCCTTTGATTGATACCTTTTCTGAAACTGTTGACAGTAATCTGCTAAATGATAAAATACAAAATGAGTTTCTTTCGCAAATAGGGGAAGGACACGACTAATTCATGGTCCCATTACTTTCTATGTTAAATTCCTCCGTTCAAACCTTCCAGCAGGCACACCTCTTGTTTTAAGTTCAAATAAAGTGGCAATCATTGCATTTCAAAGCAACACTTTAAGCTGCTGCTTAATTTGATGAAAAGCTACAACTCTATCTAGCTACTGAGAAGTGATACAATGTTTATATATAAGCACCACATAGACAGTAACAAGAAAGGCTGATAACCTGTGAACTTTTAGACGGCAGCAATTTCAATATTTAGACTTATTTAAATGTTTTGACTTTTGAGCCTCCTCACTCTCAGTTCGTACAAGTTATAGCAGATACTAGTATGTGATACGTATGGTAGGGGACGTTTAATCTATACCTATAAAATGCATCGGATCAGAGGTATAGTAACTGTGAACCCTAAACACAGTGTCAGTGCCAAGCTTAACTTCACCATACGTATCATGAATAGTATCCAACTACTTCCTGTAATTGACTTTTAGGTCAATTTAAGTTTGTCCCGTTCAATAGTTTGTCCCGTGCATAATTATGTCATATTGCATGCAACTTTAAAATACTAGAATACAGCTTAATTGTATACTTACTGTTTAGACTTGACGTGTATTTTCTGTCTTAACTACTTTCTTCATAGACACCAAAAATGTGGTTCAAACTAGAATTTCAATGCCTTTGATTGATACCTTTTCTGAAACTGTTGACAGTAATCTGCTAAATGATAAAATACAAAATGAGTTTCTTTCGCAAATAGGGGAAGGACACGACTAATTCATGGTCCCATTACTTTCTATGTTAAATTCCTCCGTTCAAACCTTCCAGCAGGCACACCTCTTGTTTTAAGTTCAAATAAAGTGGCAATCATTGCATTTCAAAGCAACACTTTAAGCTGCTGCTTAATTTGATGAAAAGCTACAACTCTATCTAGCTACTGAGAAGTGATACAATGTTTATATATAAGCACCACATAGACAGTAACAAGAAAGGCTGATAACCTGTGAACTTTTAGACGGCAGCAATTTCAATATTTAGACTTATTTAAATGTTTTGACTTTTGAGCCTCCTCACTCTCAGTTCGTACAAGTTATAGCAGATACTAGTATGTGATACGTATGGTAGGGGACGTTTAATCTATACCTATAAAATGCATCGGATCAGAGGTATAGTAACTGTGAACCCTAAACACAGTGTCAGTGCCAAGCTTAACTTCACCATACGTATCATGAATAGTATCCAACTACTTCCTGTAATTGACTTTTAGGTCAATTTAAGTTTGTCCCGTTCAATAGTTTGTCCCGTGCATAATTATGTCATATTGCATGCAACTTTAAAATACTAGAATACAGCTTAATTGTATACTTACTGTTTAGACTTGACGTGTATTTTCTGTCTTAACTACTTTCTTCATAGACACCAAAAATGTGGTTCAAACTAGAATTTCAATGCCTTTGATTGATACCTTTTCTGAAACTGTTGACAGTAATCTGCTAAATGATAAAATACAAAATGAGTTTCTTTCGCAAATAGGGGAAGGACACGACTAATTCATGGTCCCATTACTTTCTATGTTAAATTCCTCCGTTCAAACCTTCCAGCAGGCACACCTCTTGTTTTAAGTTCAAATAAAGTGGCAATCATTGCATTTCAAAGCAACACTTTAAGCTGCTGCTTAATTTGATGAAAAGCTACAACTCTATCTAGCTACTGAGAAGTGATACAATGTTTATATATAAGCACCACATAGACAGTAACAAGAAAGGCTGATAACCTGTGAACTTTTAGACGGCAGCAATTTCAATATTTAGACTTATTTAAATGTTTTGACTTTTGAGCCTCCTCACTCTCAGTTCGTACAAGTTATAGCAGATACTAGTATGTGATACGTATGGTAGGGGACGTTTAATCTATACCTATAAAATGCATCGGATCAGAGGTATAGTAACTGTGAACCCTAAACACAGTGTCAGTGCCAAGCTTAACTTCACCATACGTATCATGAATAGTATCCAACTACTTCCTGTAATTGACTTTTAGGTCAATTTAAGTTTGTCCCGTTCAATAGTTTGTCCCGTGCATAATTATGTCATATTGCATGCAACTTTAAAATACTAGAATACAGCTTAATTGTATACTTACTGTTTAGACTTGACGTGTATTTTCTGTCTTAACTACTTTCTTCATAGACACCAAAAATGTGGTTCAAACTAGAATTTCAATGCCTTTGATTGATACCTTTTCTGAAACTGTTGACAGTAATCTGCTAAATGATAAAATACAAAATGAGTTTCTTTCGCAAATAGGGGAAGGACACGACTAATTCATGGTCCCATTACTTTCTATGTTAAATTCCTCCGTTCAAACCTTCCAGCAGGCACACCTCTTGTTTTAAGTTCAAATAAAGTGGCAATCATTGCATTTCAAAGCAACACTTTAAGCTGCTGCTTAATTTGATGAAAAGCTACAACTCTATCTAGCTACTGAGAAGTGATACAATGTTTATATATAAGCACCACATAGACAGTAACAAGAAAGGCTGATAACCTGTGAACTTTTAGACGGCAGCAATTTCAATATTTAGACTTATTTAAATGTTTTGACTTTTGAGCCTCCTCACTCTCAGTTCGTACAAGTTATAGCAGATACTAGTATGTGATACGTATGGTAGGGGACGTTTAATCTATACCTATAAAATGCATCGGATCAGAGGTATAGTAACTGTGAACCCTAAACACAGTGTCAGTGCCAAGCTTAACTTCACCATACGTATCATGAATAGTATCCAACTACTTCCTGTAATTGACTTTTAGGTCAATTTAAGTTTGTCCCGTTCAATAGTTTGTCCCGTGCATAATTATGTCATATTGCATGCAACTTTAAAATACTAGAATACAGCTTAATTGTATACTTACTGTTTAGACTTGACGTGTATTTTCTGTCTTAACTACTTTCTTCATAGACACCAAAAATGTGGTTCAAACTAGAATTTCAATGCCTTTGATTGATACCTTTTCTGAAACTGTTGACAGTAATCTGCTAAATGATAAAATACAAAATGAGTTTCTTTCGCAAATAGGGGAAGGACACGACTAATTCATGGTCCCATTACTTTCTATGTTAAATTCCTCCGTTCAAACCTTCCAGCAGGCACACCTCTTGTTTTAAGTTCAAATAAAGTGGCAATCATTGCATTTCAAAGCAACACTTTAAGCTGCTGCTTAATTTGATGAAAAGCTACAACTCTATCTAGCTACTGAGAAGTGATACAATGTTTATATATAAGCACCACATAGACAGTAACAAGAAAGGCTGATAACCTGTGAACTTTTAGACGGCAGCAATTTCAATATTTAGACTTATTTAAATGTTTTGACTTTTGAGCCTCCTCACTCTCAGTTCGTACAAGTTATAGCAGATACTAGTATGTGATACGTATGGTAGGGGACGTTTAATCTATACCTATAAAATGCATCGGATCAGAGGTATAGTAACTGTGAACCCTAAACACAGTGTCAGTGCCAAGCTTAACTTCACCATACGTATCATGAATAGTATCCAACTACTTCCTGTAATTGACTTTTAGGTCAATTTAAGTTTGTCCCGTTCAATAGTTTGTCCCGTGCATAATTATGTCATATTGCATGCAACTTTAAAATACTAGAATACAGCTTAATTGTATACTTACTGTTTAGACTTGACGTGTATTTTCTGTCTTAACTACTTTCTTCATAGACACCAAAAATGTGGTTCAAACTAGAATTTCAATGCCTTTGATTGATACCTTTTCTGAAACTGTTGACAGTAATCTGCTAAATGATAAAATACAAAATGAGTTTCTTTCGCAAATAGGGGAAGGACACGACTAATTCATGGTCCCATTACTTTCTATGTTAAATTCCTCCGTTCAAACCTTCCAGCAGGCACACCTCTTGTTTTAAGTTCAAATAAAGTGGCAATCATTGCATTTCAAAGCAACACTTTAAGCTGCTGCTTAATTTGATGAAAAGCTACAACTCTATCTAGCTACTGAGAAGTGATACAATGTTTATATATAAGCACCACATAGACAGTAACAAGAAAGGCTGATAACCTGTGAACTTTTAGACGGCAGCAATTTCAATATTTAGACTTATTTAAATGTTTTGACTTTTGAGCCTCCTCACTCTCAGTTCGTACAAGTTATAGCAGATACTAGTATGTGATACGTATGGTAGGGGACGTTTAATCTATACCTATAAAATGCATCGGATCAGAGGTATAGTAACTGTGAACCCTAAACACAGTGTCAGTGCCAAGCTTAACTTCACCATACGTATCATGAATAGTATCCAACTACTTCCTGTAATTGACTTTTAGGTCAATTTAAGTTTGTCCCGTTCAATAG
>NW_026963497.1:0-22988 GCF_036588685.1 Mytilus trossulus
TCTAATTGCAAAAGGACTCTTGCATTTAATTTTTTTAGAAACAATATGGTCTGATGGCCAGTTTTTTCACTTTTCAATGGAAAACTTGCATTTAGTTTTAGCCTTAATAGGCATAAAGTTGGACCACTTACTATCATACAGAGAAAAAAAATGGTAGCCTATGAAAGGAGTAAGGTGTACTGTATAATAAAGTGCTTTTTTTTACAGATTTAGTGAAATATTTGTGATGGACTACAGATTTGATGTACAAAGCTCTTCACATTTTACATACATCTATTAGGCCGTTTAACCATGGCCGTGAATACAAATATCTGCACTTTTTTTCTGTGATAATCTACTTTTCTCTATATCCAGAGTTCACAAATGGTTAATTAAATTTGATTTAATCATAGAAACACAAATATCAGGAACAAAAAAGCTGTCAGATAGAAAGTCAGCATGCCTCTTAGCCATAAAATGTAAACTGCTTTAAAATGCTTATTATAGCCGTAGAATGCCAAAATGGCACATTTTAACAGAATTTCTGTAAACCAAAGATGTAAATCCTTTACTTTGATTGAGTTTGACAAACTGAAACCAGCAAATCATTCAGGAAAGTTGCCAAAGTACAGAATCTAGATTTCAGGGAATCCATCTCTTAGGCCCGAGAACACAGTTATTTTGTAGTGCATTTCTTTTAGACAATAAATACAAATTAAAAAAATCGCACCTGCTCTTTCTCAAAAAGATTTTTACAGTGTATTGTACTACCAGTGAGACAAATAATATCAAAATTATAGAAACTTCTACCAGCTCTAACTCAAAATATTGACAATTCTGTGTTAAGGGGGTGTAAAATTCAGTTTGACAGCTTCAGACGTGCTAAAATTTGACCTTTTAGAACTGGACCAATTTACTTCTTAACATAAAGATTCAGCACCCAATTTTTTTTTACATGTAATTACATCCCCCTACTTGATATTTCATGCATTTAATATCAAGAAATAAATTGGGAAAGTGTATCAAATAAGACATGCAAGTTATACACTGTTTACACTAGGGACTATATTCGTAGACAACGAAAACCAAAGGACGATAACTGTGTCCTTGGACCTAATAGGACAGAAAGACTTGACCAATCTTTATAAAACTTTGCATAACCTAAGCTTAGGCAATTGTGAGATAGGTTGCCAAGTTTCATGGCCATATGACATATATTAGAGACACTAGGGTCATTTTAATATAGACATTTGAATGTTATTTTTGACGTGTAAATCAAATATCTTCAACTGTCAAGATTTTGGCCTTAAAATTTGAAATTTTGCAAAAATTTGCTTTTTAAATGCTCTTGAATATCAAATATTAAGTATTAAAAGCATCTGAACACTCTTTTATTTATCAGATGTATTGTAATTATTCCAAAGTTAAATTTATATAAAGCCTATGCCTGAAAATAGAGATTTTCCAATTTAGGGACGCCTTATATAAATATGCATTTTTCTCAGCCAATTTGAAGATTTTGAAGTTTTTTATGCCTAATTTATTCTTTCATATATATAAAATGTACTTTAAATGTATAGAAAAGTGTCAAAAAGCATACCACATGAGTATAAAATGGTCTTGGGCCATGTAGTACTGAGAATTATTTAGAGTCGATTTAGGCGGTAGCCCATATTGACATATAAAAATGCACACAGAAGCTATTAGAAATGAAAATGTGTAACTTTTTGCTCATTTCTATGCTAAGGCGTTATGATACAAGAAGTCTAATTGCAAAAGGGACTCTTGCATTTAATTTTTTTAGAAACAATATGGTCTGATGGCCAGTTTTTTCACTTTTCAATGGAAAACTTGCATTTAGTTTTAGCCTTAATAGGCATAAAGTTGGACCACTTACTATCATACAGAGAAAAAAAATGGTAGCCTATGAAAGGAGTAAGGTGTACTGAGTATAATAAAGTGCTTTTTTTACAGATTTAGTGAAATATTTGTGATGGACTACAGATTTGATGTACAAAGCTCTTCACATTTTACATACATCTATTAGGCCGTTTAACCATGGCCGTGAATACAAATATCTGCACTTTTTTTCTGTGATAATCTACTTTTCTCTATATCCAGAGTTCACAAATGGTTAATTAAATTTGATTTAATCATAGAAACACAAATATCAGGAACAAAAAAAGCTGTCAGATAGAAAGTCAGCATGCCTCTTAGCCATAAAATGTAAACTGCTTTAAAATGCTTATTATAGCCGTAGAATGCCAAAATGGCACATTTTAACAGAATTTCTGTAAACCAAAGATGTAAATCCTTTACTTTGATTGAGTTTGACAAACTGAAACCAGCAAATCATTCAGGAAAGTTGCCAAAGTACAGAATCTAGATTTCAGGAATCCATCTCTTAGGCCCGAGAACACAGTTATTTTGTAGTGCATTTCTTTTAGACAATAAATACAAATTAAAAAAATCGCACCTGCTCTTTCTCAAAAAGATTTTTACAGTGTATTGTACTACCAGTGAGACAAATAATATCAAAATTATAGAAACTTCTACCAGCTCTAACTCAAAATATTGACAATTCTGTGTTAAGGGGGTGTAAAATTCAGTTTGACAGCTTCAGACGTGCTAAAATTTGACCTTTTAGAACTGGACCAATTTACTTCTTAACATAAAGATTCAGCACCCAATTTTTTTTTACATGTAATTACATCCCCCTACTTGATATTTCATGCATTTAATATCAAGAAATAAATTGGGAAAGTGTATCAAATAAGACATGCAAGTTATACACTGTTTACACTAGGGACTATATTCGTAGACAACGAAAACCAAAGGACGATAACTGTGTCCTTGGACCTAATAGGACAGAAAGACTTGACCAATCTTTATAAAACTTTGCATAACCTAAGCTTAGGCAATTGTGAGATAGGTTGCCAAGTTTCATGGCCATATGACATATATTAGAGACACTAGGGTCATTTTAATATAGACATTTGAATGTTTATTTTTGACGTGTAAATCAAATATCTTCAACTGTCAAGATTTTGGCCTTAAAATTTGAAATTTTGCAAAAATTTGCTTTTTAAATGCTCTTGAATATCAAATATTAAGTATTAAAAGCATCTGAACACTCTTTTATTTATCAGATGTATTGTAATTATTCAAAGTTAAATTTATATAAGCCTATGCCTGAAAATAGAGATTTTCCAATTTAGGGACGCCTTATATAAATATGCATTTTTCTCAGCCAATTTGAAGATTTTGAAGTTTTTTATGCCTAATTTATTCTTTCATATATATAAAATGTACTTTAAATGTATAGAAAAGTGTCAAAAAGCATACCACATGAGTATAAAATGGTCTTGGGCCATGTAGTACTGAGAATTATTTAGAGTCGATTTAGGCGGTAGCCCATATTGACATATAAAAATGCACACAGAAGCTATTAGAAATGAAAATGTGTAACTTTTTGCTCATTTCTATGCTAAGGCGTTATGATACAAGAAGTCTAATTGCAAAAGGACTCTTGCATTTAATTTTTTTAGAAACAATATGGTCTGATGGCCAGTTTTTTCACTTTTCAATGGAAAACTTGCATTTAGTTTTAGCCTTAATAGGCATAAAGTTGGACCACTTACTATCATACAGAGAAAAAAAATGGTAGCCTATGAAAGGAGTAAGGTGTACTGAGTATAATAAAGTGCTTTTTTTACAGATTTAGTGAAATATTTGTGATGGACTACAGATTTGATGTACAAAGCTCTTCACATTTTACATACATCTATTAGGCCGTTTAACCATGGCCGTGAATACAAATATCTGCACTTTTTTTCTGTGATAATCTACTTTTCTCTATATCCAGAGTTCACAAATGGTTAATTAAATTTGATTTAATCATAGAAACACAAATATCAGGAACAAAAAAGCTGTCAGATAGAAAGTCAGCATGCCTCTTAGCCATAAAATGTAAACTGCTTTAAAATGCTTATTATAGCCGTAGAATGCCAAAATGGCACATTTTAACAGAATTTCTGTAAACCAAAGATGTAAATCCTTTACTTTGATTGAGTTTGACAAACTGAAACCAGCAAATCATTCAGGAAAGTTGCCAAAGTACAGAATCTAGATTTCAGGAATCCATCTCTTAGGCCCGAGAACACAGTTATTTTGTAGTGCATTTCTTTTAGACAATAAATACAAATTAAAAAAATCGCACCTGCTCTTTCTCAAAAAGATTTTTACAGTGTATTGTACTACCAGTGAGACAAATAATATCAAAATTATAGAAACTTCTACCAGCTCTAACTCAAAATATTGACAATTCTGTGTTAAGGGGGTGTAAAATTCAGTTTGACAGCTTCAGACGTGCTAAAATTTGACCTTTTAGAACTGGACCAATTTACTTCTTAACATAAAGATTCAGCACCCAATTTTTTTTTACATGTAATTACATCCCCCTACTTGATATTTCATGCATTTAATATCAAGAAATAAATTGGGAAAGTGTATCAAATAAGACATGCAAGTTATACACTGTTTACACTAGGGACTATATTCGTAGACAACGAAAACCAAAGGACGATAACTGTGTCCTTGGACCTAATAGGACAGAAAGACTTGACCAATCTTTATAAAACTTTGCATAACCTAAGCTTAGGCAATTGTGAGATAGGTTGCCAAGTTTCATGGCCATATGACATATATTAGAGACACTAGGGTCATTTTAATATAGACATTTGAATGTTTATTTTTGACGTGTAAATCAAATATCTTCAACTGTCAAGATTTTGGCCTTAAAATTTGAAATTTTGCAAAAATTTGCTTTTTAAATGCTCTTGAATATCAAATATTAAGTATTAAAAGCATCTGAACACTCTTTTATTTATCAGATGTATTGTAATTATTCCAAAGTTAAATTTATATAAGCCTATGCCTGAAAATAGAGATTTTCCAATTTAGGGACGCCTTATATAAATATGCATTTTTCTCAGCCAATTTGAAGATTTTGAAGTTTTTTATGCCTAATTTATTCTTTCATATATATAAAATGTACTTTAAATGTATAGAAAAGTGTCAAAAAGCATACCACATGAGTATAAAATGGTCTTGGGCCATGTAGTACTGAGAATTATTTAGAGTCGATTTAGGCGGTAGCCCATATTGACATATAAAAATGCACACAGAAGCTATTAGAAATGAAAATGTGTAACTTTTTGCTCATTTCTATGCTAAGGCGTTATGATACAAGAAGTCTAATTGCAAAAGGACTCTTGCATTTAATTTTTTTAGAAACAATATGGTCTGATGGCCAGTTTTTTCACTTTTCAATGGAAAACTTGCATTTAGTTTTAGCCTTAATAGGCATAAAGTTGGACCACTTACTATCATACAGAGAAAAAAAATGGTAGCCTATGAAAGGAGTAAGGTGTACTGAGTATAATAAAGTGCTTTTTTTACAGATTTAGTGAAATATTTGTGATGGACTACAGATTTGATGTACAAAGCTCTTCACATTTTACATACATCTATTAGGCCGTTTAACCATGGCCGTGAATACAAATATCTGCACTTTTTTTCTGTGATAATCTACCTTTCTCTATATCCAGAGTTCACAAATGGTTAATTAAATTTGATTTAATCATAGAAACACAAATATCAGGAACAAAAAAGCTGTCAGATAGAAAGTCAGCATGCCTCTTAGCCATAAAATGTAAACTGCTTTAAAATGCTTATTATAGCCGTAGAATGCCAAAATGGCACATTTTAACAGAATTTCTGTAAACCAAAGATGTAAATCCTTTACTTTGATTGAGTTTGACAAACTGAAACCAGCAAATCATTCAGGAAAGTTGCCAAAGTACAGAATCTAGATTTCAGGAATCCATCTCTTAGGCCCGAGAACACAGTTATTTTGTAGTGCATTTCTTTTAGACAATAAATACAAATTAAAAAAATCGCACCTGCTCTTTCTCAAAAAGATTTTTACAGTGTATTGTACTACCAGTGAGACAAATAATATCAAAATTATAGAAACTTCTACCAGCTCTAACTCAAAATATTGACAATTCTGTGTTAAGGGGGTGTAAAATTCAGTTTGACAGCTTCAGACGTGCTAAAATTTGACCTTTTAGAACTGGACCAATTTACTTCTTAACATAAAGATTCAGCACCCAATTTTTTTTTACATGTAATTACATCCCCCTACTTGATATTTCATGCATTTAATATCAAGAAATAAATTGGGAAAGTGTATCAAATAAGACATGCAAGTTATACACTGTTTACACTAGGGACTATATTCGTAGACAACGAAAACCAAAGGACGATAACTGTGTCCTTGGACCTAATAGGACAGAAAGACTTGACCAATCTTTATAAAACTTTGCATAACCTAAGCTTAGGCAATTGTGAGATAGGTTGCCAAGTTTCATGGCCATATGACATATATTAGAGACACTAGGGTCATTTTAATATAGACATTTGAATGTTTATTTTTGACGTGTAAATCAAATATCTTCAACTGTCAAGATTTTGGCCTTAAAATTTGAAATTTTGCAAAAATTTGCTTTTTAAATGCTCTTGAATATCAAATATTAAGTATTAAAAGCATCTGAACACTCTTTTATTTATCAGATGTATTGTAATTATTCCAAAGTTAAATTTATATAAGCCTATGCCTGAAAATAGAGATTTTCCAATTTAGGGACGCCTTATATAAATATGCATTTTTCTCAGCCAATTTGAAGATTTTGAAGTTTTTTATGCCTAATTTATTCTTTCATATATATAAAATGTACTTTAAATGTATAGAAAAGTGTCAAAAAGCATACCACATGAGTATAAAATGGTCTTGGGCCATGTAGTACTGAGAATTATTTAGAGTCGATTTAGGCGGTAGCCCATATTGACATATAAAAATGCACACAGAAGCTATTAGAAATGAAAATGTGTAACTTTTTGCTCATTTCTATGCTAAGGCGTTATGATACAAGAAGTCTAATTGCAAAAGGACTCTTGCATTTAATTTTTTTAGAAACAATATGGTCTGATGGCCAGTTTTTTCACTTTTCAATGGAAAACTTGCATTTAGTTTTAGCCTTAATAGGCATAAAGTTGGACCACTTACTATCATACAGAGAAAAAAAATGGTAGCCTATGAAAGGAGTAAGGTGTACTGAGTATAATAAAGTGCTTTTTTTACAGATTTAGTGAAATATTTGTGATGGACTACAGATTTGATGTACAAAGCTCTTCACATTTTACATACATCTATTAGGCCGTTTAACCATGGCCGTGAATACAAATATCTGCACTTTTTTTCTGTGATAATCTACCTTTCTCTATATCCAGAGTTCACAAATGGTTAATTAAATTTGATTTAATCATAGAAACACAAATATCAGGAACAAAAAAGCTGTCAGATAGAAAGTCAGCATGCCTCTTAGCCATAAAATGTAAACTGCTTTAAAATGCTTATTATAGCCGTAGAATGCCAAAATGGCACATTTTAACAGAATTTCTGTAAACCAAAGATGTAAATCCTTTACTTTGATTGAGTTTGACAAACTGAAACCAGCAAATCATTCAGGAAAGTTGCCAAAGTACAGAATCTAGATTTCAGGAATCCATCTCTTAGGCCCGAGAACACAGTTATTTTGTAGTGCATTTCTTTTAGACAATAAATACAAATTAAAAAAATCGCACCTGCTCTTTCTCAAAAAGATTTTTACAGTGTATTGTACTACCAGTGAGACAAATAATATCAAAATTATAGAAACTTCTACCAGCTCTAACTCAAAATATTGACAATTCTGTGTTAAGGGGGTGTAAAATTCAGTTTGACAGCTTCAGACGTGCTAAAATTTGACCTTTTAGAACTGGACCAATTTACTTCTTAACATAAAGATTCAGCACCCAATTTTTTTTTACATGTAATTACATCCCCCTACTTGATATTTCATGCATTTAATATCAAGAAATAAATTGGGAAAGTGTATCAAATAAGACATGCAAGTTATACACTGTTTACACTAGGGACTATATTCGTAGACAACGAAAACCAAAGGACGATAACTGTGTCCTTGGACCTAATAGGACAGAAAGACTTGACCAATCTTTATAAAACTTTGCATAACCTAAGCTTAGGCAATTGTGAGATAGGTTGCCAAGTTTCATGGCCATATGACATATATTAGAGACACTAGGGTCATTTTAATATAGACATTTGAATGTTTATTTTTGACGTGTAAATCAAATATCTTCAACTGTCAAGATTTTGGCCTTAAAATTTGAAATTTTGCAAAAATTTGCTTTTTAAATGCTCTTGAATATCAAATATTAAGTATTAAAAGCATCTGAACACTCTTTTATTTATCAGATGTATTGTAATTATTCCAAAGTTAAATTTATATAAGCCTATGCCTGAAAATAGAGATTTTCCAATTTAGGGACGCCTTATATAAATATGCATTTTTCTCAGCCAATTTGAAGATTTTGAAGTTTTTTATGCCTAATTTATTCTTTCATATATATAAAATGTACTTTAAATGTATAGAAAAGTGTCAAAAAGCATACCACATGAGTATAAAATGGTCTTGGGCCATGTAGTACTGAGAATTATTTAGAGTCGATTTAGGCGGTAGCCCATATTGACATATAAAAATGCACACAGAAGCTATTAGAAATGAAAATGTGTAACTTTTTGCTCATTTCTATGCTAAGGCGTTATGATACAAGAAGTCTAATTGCAAAAGGACTCTTGCATTTAATTTTTTTAGAAACAATATGGTCTGATGGCCAGTTTTTTCACTTTTCAATGGAAAACTTGCATTTAGTTTTAGCCTTAATAGGCATAAAGTTGGACCACTTACTATCATACAGAGAAAAAAAATGGTAGCCTATGAAAGGAGTAAGGTGTACTGAGTATAATAAAGTGCTTTTTTTACAGATTTAGTGAAATATTTGTGATGGACTACAGATTTGATGTACAAAGCTCTTCACATTTTACATACATCTATTAGGCCGTTTAACCATGGCCGTGAATACAAATATCTGCACTTTTTTTCTGTGATAATCTACTTTTCTCTATATCCAGAGTTCACAAATGGTTAATTAAATTTGATTTAATCATAGAAACACAAATATCAGGAACAAAAAAGCTGTCAGATAGAAAGTCAGCATGCCTCTTAGCCATAAAATGTAAACTGCTTTAAAATGCTTATTATAGCCGTAGAATGCCAAAATGGCACATTTTAACAGAATTTCTGTAAACCAAAGATGTAAATCCTTTACTTTGATTGAGTTTGACAAACTGAAACCAGCAAATCATTCAGGAAAGTTGCCAAAGTACAGAATCTAGATTTCAGGAATCCATCTCTTAGGCCCGAGAACACAGTTATTTTGTAGTGCATTTCTTTTAGACAATAAATACAAATTAAAAAAATCGCACCTGCTCTTTCTCAAAAAGATTTTTACAGTGTATTGTACTACCAGTGAGACAAATAATATCAAAATTATAGAAACTTCTACCAGCTCTAACTCAAAATATTGACAATTCTGTGTTAAGGGGGTGTAAAATTCAGTTTGACAGCTTCAGACGTGCTAAAATTTGACCTTTTAGAACTGGACCAATTTACTTCTTAACATAAAGATTCAGCACCCAATTTTTTTTTACATGTAATTACATCCCCCTACTTGATATTTCATGCATTTAATATCAAGAAATAAATTGGGAAAGTGTATCAAATAAGACATGCAAGTTATACACTGTTTACACTAGGGACTATATTCGTAGACAACGAAAACCAAAGGACGATAACTGTGTCCTTGGACCTAATAGGACAGAAAGACTTGACCAATCTTTATAAAACTTTGCATAACCTAAGCTTAGGCAATTGTGAGATAGGTTGCCAAGTTTCATGGCCATATGACATATATTAGAGACACTAGGGTCATTTTAATATAGACATTTGAATGTTTATTTTTGACGTGTAAATCAAATATCTTCAACTGTCAAGATTTTGGCCTTAAAATTTGAAATTTTGCAAAAATTTGCTTTTTAAATGCTCTTGAATATCAAATATTAAGTATTAAAAGCATCTGAACACTCTTTTATTTATCAGATGTATTGTAATTATTCCAAAGTTAAATTTATATAAGCCTATGCCTGAAAATAGAGATTTTCCAATTTAGGGACGCCTTATATAAATATGCATTTTTCTCAGCCAATTTGAAGATTTTGAAGTTTTTTATGCCTAATTTATTCTTTCATATATATAAAATGTACTTTAAATGTATAGAAAAGTGTCAAAAAGCATACCACATGAGTATAAAATGGTCTTGGGCCATGTAGTACTGAGAATTATTTAGAGTCGATTTAGGCGGTAGCCCATATTGACATATAAAAATGCACACAGAAGCTATTAGAAATGAAAATGTGTAACTTTTTGCTCATTTCTATGCTAAGGCGTTATGATACAAGAAGTCTAATTGCAAAAGGACTCTTGCATTTAATTTTTTTAGAAACAATATGGTCTGATGGCCAGTTTTTTCACTTTTCAATGGAAAACTTGCATTTAGTTTTAGCCTTAATAGGCATAAAGTTGGACCACTTACTATCATACAGAGAAAAAAAATGGTAGCCTATGAAAGGAGTAAGGTGTACTGAGTATAATAAAGTGCTTTTTTTACAGATTTAGTGAAATATTTGTGATGGACTACAGATTTGATGTACAAAGCTCTTCACATTTTACATACATCTATTAGGCCGTTTAACCATGGCCGTGAATACAAATATCTGCACTTTTTTTCTGTGATAATCTACTTTTCTCTATATCCAGAGTTCACAAATGGTTAATTAAATTTGATTTAATCATAGAAACACAAATATCAGGAACAAAAAAGCTGTCAGATAGAAAGTCAGCATGCCTCTTAGCCATAAAATGTAAACTGCTTTAAAATGCTTATTATAGCCGTAGAATGCCAAAATGGCACATTTTAACAGAATTTCTGTAAACCAAAGATGTAAATCCTTTACTTTGATTGAGTTTGACAAACTGAAACCAGCAAATCATTCAGGAAAGTTGCCAAAGTACAGAATCTAGATTTCAGGAATCCATCTCTTAGGCCCGAGAACACAGTTATTTTGTAGTGCATTTCTTTTAGACAATAAATACAAATTAAAAAAATCGCACCTGCTCTTTCTCAAAAAGATTTTTACAGTGTATTGTACTACCAGTGAGACAAATAATATCAAAATTATAGAAACTTCTACCAGCTCTAACTCAAAATATTGACAATTCTGTGTTAAGGGGGTGTAAAATTCAGTTTGACAGCTTCAGACGTGCTAAAATTTGACCTTTTAGAACTGGACCAATTTACTTCTTAACATAAAGATTCAGCACCCAATTTTTTTTTACATGTAATTACATCCCCCTACTTGATATTTCATGCATTTAATATCAAGAAATAAATTGGGAAAGTGTATCAAATAAGACATGCAAGTTATACACTGTTTACACTAGGGACTATATTCGTAGACAACGAAAACCAAAGGACGATAACTGTGTCCTTGGACCTAATAGGACAGAAAGACTTGACCAATCTTTATAAAACTTTGCATAACCTAAGCTTAGGCAATTGTGAGATAGGTTGCCAAGTTTCATGGCCATATGACATATATTAGAGACACTAGGGTCATTTTAATATAGACATTTGAATGTTTATTTTTGACGTGTAAATCAAATATCTTCAACTGTCAAGATTTTGGCCTTAAAATTTGAAATTTTGCAAAAATTTGCTTTTTAAATCCTCTTGAATATCAAATATTAAGTATTAAAAGCATCTGAACACTCTTTTATTTATCAGATGTATTGTAATTATTCCAAAGTTAAATTTATATAAGCCTATGCCTGAAAATAGAGATTTTCCAATTTAGGGACGCCTTATATAAATATGCATTTTTCTCAGCCAATTTGAAGATTTTGAAGTTTTTTATGCCTAATTTATTCTTTCATATATATAAAATGTACTTTAAATGTATAGAAAAGTGTCAAAAAGCATACCACATGAGTATAAAATGGTCTTGGGCCATGTAGTACTGAGAATTATTTAGAGTCGATTTAGGCGGTAGCCCATATTGACATATAAAAATGCACACAGAAGCTATTAGAAATGAAAATGTGTAACTTTTTGCTCATTTCTATGCTAAGGCGTTATGATACAAGAAGTCTAATTGCAAAAGGACTCTTGCATTTAATTTTTTTAGAAACAATATGGTCTGATGGCCAGTTTTTTCACTTTTCAATGGAAAACTTGCATTTAGTTTTAGCCTTAATAGGCATAAAGTTGGACCACTTACTATCATACAGAGAAAAAAAATGGTAGCCTATGAAAGGAGTAAGGTGTACTGAGTATAATAAAGTGCTTTTTTTACAGATTTAGTGAAATATTTGTGATGGACTACAGATTTGATGTACAAAGCTCTTCACATTTTACATACATCTATTAGGCCGTTTAACCATGGCCGTGAATACAAATATCTGCACTTTTTTTCTGTGATAATCTACTTTTCTCTATATCCAGAGTTCACAAATGGTTAATTAAATTTGATTTAATCATAGAAACACAAATATCAGGAACAAAAAAGCTGTCAGATAGAAAGTCAGCATGCCTCTTAGCCATAAAATGTAAACTGCTTTAAAATGCTTATTATAGCCGTAGAATGCCAAAATGGCACATTTTAACAGAATTTCTGTAAACCAAAGATGTAAATCCTTTACTTTGATTGAGTTTGACAAACTGAAACCAGCAAATCATTCAGGAAAGTTGCCAAAGTACAGAATCTAGATTTCAGGAATCCATCTCTTAGGCCCGAGAACACAGTTATTTTGTAGTGCATTTCTTTTAGACAATAAATACAAATTAAAAAAATCGCACCTGCTCTTTCTCAAAAAGATTTTTACAGTGTATTGTACTACCAGTGAGACAAATAATATCAAAATTATAGAAACTTCTACCAGCTCTAACTCAAAATATTGACAATTCTGTGTTAAGGGGGTGTAAAATTCAGTTTGACAGCTTCAGACGTGCTAAAATTTGACCTTTTAGAACTGGACCAATTTACTTCTTAACATAAAGATTCAGCACCCAATTTTTTTTTACATGTAATTACATCCCCCTACTTGATATTTCATGCATTTAATATCAAGAAATAAATTGGGAAAGTGTATCAAATAAGACATGCAAGTTATACACTGTTTACACTAGGGACTATATTCGTAGACAACGAAAACCAAAGGACGATAACTGTGTCCTTGGACCTAATAGGACAGAAAGACTTGACCAATCTTTATAAAACTTTGCATAACCTAAGCTTAGGCAATTGTGAGATAGGTTGCCAAGTTTCATGGCCATATGACATATATTAGAGACACTAGGGTCATTTTAATATAGACATTTGAATGTTTATTTTTGACGTGTAAATCAAATATCTTCAACTGTCAAGATTTTGGCCTTAAAATTTGAAATTTTGCAAAAATTTGCTTTTTAAATGCTCTTGAATATCAAATATTAAGTATTAAAAGCATCTGAACACTCTTTTATTTATCAGATGTATTGTAATTATTCCAAAGTTAAATTTATATAAGCCTATGCCTGAAAATAGAGATTTTCCAATTTAGGGACGCCTTATATAAATATGCATTTTTCTCAGCCAATTTGAAGATTTTGAAGTTTTTTATGCCTAATTTATTCTTTCATATATATAAAATGTACTTTAAATGTATAGAAAAGTGTCAAAAAGCATACCACATGAGTATAAAATGGTCTTGGGCCATGTAGTACTGAGAATTATTTAGAGTCGATTTAGGCGGTAGCCCATATTGACATATAAAAATGCACACAGAAGCTATTAGAAATGAAAATGTGTAACTTTTTGCTCATTTCTATGCTAAGGCGTTATGATACAAGAAGTCTAATTGCAAAAGGACTCTTGCATTTAATTTTTTTAGAAACAATATGGTCTGATGGCCAGTTTTTTCACTTTTCAATGGAAAACTTGCATTTAGTTTTAGCCTTAATAGGCATAAAGTTGGACCACTTACTATCATACAGAGAAAAAAAATGGTAGCCTATGAAAGGAGTAAGGTGTACTGAGTATAATAAAGTGCTTTTTTTACAGATTTAGTGAAATATTTGTGATGGACTACAGATTTGATGTACAAAGCTCTTCACATTTTACATACATCTATTAGGCCGTTTAACCATGGCCGTGAATACAAATATCTGCACTTTTTTTCTGTGATAATCTACTTTTCTCTATATCCAGAGTTCACAAATGGTTAATTAAATTTGATTTAATCATAGAAACACAAATATCAGGAACAAAAAAGCTGTCAGATAGAAAGTCAGCATGCCTCTTAGCCATAAAATGTAAACTGCTTTAAAATGCTTATTATAGCCGTAGAATGCCAAAATGGCACATTTTAACAGAATTTCTGTAAACCAAAGATGTAAATCCTTTACTTTGATTGAGTTTGACAAACTGAAACCAGCAAATCATTCAGGAAAGTTGCCAAAGTACAGAATCTAGATTTCAGGAATCCATCTCTTAGGCCCGAGAACACAGTTATTTTGTAGTGCATTTCTTTTAGACAATAAATACAAATTAAAAAAATCGCACCTGCTCTTTCTCAAAAAGATTTTTACAGTGTATTGTACTACCAGTGAGACAAATAATATCAAAATTATAGAAACTTCTACCAGCTCTAACTCAAAATATTGACAATTCTGTGTTAAGGGGGTGTAAAATTCAGTTTGACAGCTTCAGACGTGCTAAAATTTGACCTTTTAGAACTGGACCAATTTACTTCTTAACATAAAGATTCAGCACCCAATTTTTTTTTACATGTAATTACATCCCCCTACTTGATATTTCATGCATTTAATATCAAGAAATAAATTGGGAAAGTGTATCAAATAAGACATGCAAGTTATACACTGTTTACACTAGGGACTATATTCGTAGACAACGAAAACCAAAGGACGATAACTGTGTCCTTGGACCTAATAGGACAGAAAGACTTGACCAATCTTTATAAAACTTTGCATAACCTAAGCTTAGGCAATTGTGAGATAGGTTGCCAAGTTTCATGGCCATATGACATATATTAGAGACACTAGGGTCATTTTAATATAGACATTTGAATGTTTATTTTTGACGTGTAAATCAAATATCTTCAACTGTCAAGATTTTGGCCTTAAAATTTGAAATTTTGCAAAAATTTGCTTTTTAAATGCTCTTGAATATCAAATATTAAGTATTAAAAGCATCTGAACACTCTTTTATTTATCAGATGTATTGTAATTATTCCAAAGTTAAATTTATATAAGCCTATGCCTGAAAATAGAGATTTTCCAATTTAGGGACGCCTTATATAAATATGCATTTTTCTCAGCCAATTTGAAGATTTTGAAGTTTTTTATGCCTAATTTATTCTTTCATATATATAAAATGTACTTTAAATGTATAGAAAAGTGTCAAAAAGCATACCACATGAGTATAAAATGGTCTTGGGCCATGTAGTACTGAGAATTATTTAGAGTCGATTTAGGCGGTAGCCCATATTGACATATAAAAATGCACACAGAAGCTATTAGAAATGAAAATGTGTAACTTTTTGCTCATTTCTATGCTAAGGCGTTATGATACAAGAAGTCTAATTGCAAAAGGACTCTTGCATTTAATTTTTTTAGAAACAATATGGTCTGATGGCCAGTTTTTTCACTTTTCAATGGAAAACTTGCATTTAGTTTTAGCCTTAATAGGCATAAAGTTGGACCACTTACTATCATACAGAGAAAAAAAATGGTAGCCTATGAAAGGAGTAAGGTGTACTGAGTATAATAAAGTGCTTTTTTTACAGATTTAGTGAAATATTTGTGATGGACTACAGATTTGATGTACAAAGCTCTTCACATTTTACATACATCTATTAGGCCGTTTAACCATGGCCGTGAATACAAATATCTGCACTTTTTTTCTGTGATAATCTACTTTTCTCTATATCCAGAGTTCACAAATGGTTAATTAAATTTGATTTAATCATAGAAACACAAATATCAGGAACAAAAAAGCTGTCAGATAGAAAGTCAGCATGCCTCTTAGCCATAAAATGTAAACTGCTTTAAAATGCTTATTATAGCCGTAGAATGCCAAAATGGCACATTTTAACAGAATTTCTGTAAACCAAAGATGTAAATCCTTTACTTTGATTGAGTTTGACAAACTGAAACCAGCAAATCATTCAGGAAAGTTGCCAAAGTACAGAATCTAGATTTCAGGAATCCATCTCTTAGGCCCGAGAACACAGTTATTTTGTAGTGCATTTCTTTTAGACAATAAATACAAATTAAAAAAATCGCACCTGCTCTTTCTCAAAAAGATTTTTACAGTGTATTGTACTACCAGTGAGACAAATAATATCAAAATTATAGAAACTTCTACCAGCTCTAACTCAAAATATTGACAATTCTGTGTTAAGGGGGTGTAAAATTCAGTTTGACAGCTTCAGACGTGCTAAAATTTGACCTTTTAGAACTGGACCAATTTACTTCTTAACATAAAGATTCAGCACCCAATTTTTTTTTACATGTAATTACATCCCCCTACTTGATATTTCATGCATTTAATATCAAGAAATAAATTGGGAAAGTGTATCAAATAAGACATGCAAGTTATACACTGTTTACACTAGGGACTATATTCGTAGACAACGAAAACCAAAGGACGATAACTGTGTCCTTGGACCTAATAGGACAGAAAGACTTGACCAATCTTTATAAAACTTTGCATAACCTAAGCTTAGGCAATTGTGAGATAGGTTGCCAAGTTTCATGGCCATATGACATATATTAGAGACACTAGGGTCATTTTAATATAGACATTTGAATGTTTATTTTTGACGTGTAAATCAAATATCTTCAACTGTCAAGATTTTGGCCTTAAAATTTGAAATTTTGCAAAAATTTGCTTTTTAAATGCTCTTGAATATCAAATATTAAGTATTAAAAGCATCTGAACACTCTTTTATTTATCAGATGTATTGTAATTATTCCAAAGTTAAATTTATATAAGCCTATGCCTGAAAATAGAGATTTTCCAATTTAGGGACGCCTTATATAAATATGCATTTTTCTCAGCCAATTTGAAGATTTTGAAGTTTTTTATGCCTAATTTATTCTTTCATATATATAAAATGTACTTTAAATGTATAGAAAAGTGTCAAAAAGCATACCACATGAGTATAAAATGGTCTTGGGCCATGTAGTACTGAGAATTATTTAGAGTCGATTTAGGCGGTAGCCCATATTGACATATAAAAATGCACACAGAAGCTATTAGAAATGAAAATGTGTAACTTTTTGCTCATTTCTATGCTAAGGCGTTATGATACAAGAAGTCTAATTGCAAAAGGACTCTTGCATTTAATTTTTTTAGAAACAATATGGTCTGATGGCCAGTTTTTTCACTTTTCAATGGAAAACTTGCATTTAGTTTTAGCCTTAATAGGCATAAAGTTGGACCACTTACTATCATACAGAGAAAAAAAATGGTAGCCTATGAAAGGAGTAAGGTGTACTGAGTATAATAAAGTGCTTTTTTTACAGATTTAGTGAAATATTTGTGATGGACTACAGATTTGATGTACAAAGCTCTTCACATTTTACATACATCTATTAGGCCGTTTAACCATGGCCGTGAATACAAATATCTGCACTTTTTTTCTGTGATAATCTACTTTTCTCTATATCCAGAGTTCACAAATGGTTAATTAAATTTGATTTAATCATAGAAACACAAATATCAGGAACAAAAAAGCTGTCAGATAGAAAGTCAGCATGCCTCTTAGCCATAAAATGTAAACTGCTTTAAAATGCTTATTATAGCCGTAGAATGCCAAAATGGCACATTTTAACAGAATTTCTGTAAACCAAAGATGTAAATCCTTTACTTTGATTGAGTTTGACAAACTGAAACCAGCAAATCATTCAGGAAAGTTGCCAAAGTACAGAATCTAGATTTCAGGAATCCATCTCTTAGGCCCGAGAACACAGTTATTTTGTAGTGCATTTCTTTTAGACAATAAATACAAATTAAAAAAATCGCACCTGCTCTTTCTCAAAAAGATTTTTACAGTGTATTGTACTACCAGTGAGACAAATAATATCAAAATTATAGAAACTTCTACCAGCTCTAACTCAAAATATTGACAATTCTGTGTTAAGGGGGTGTAAAATTCAGTTTGACAGCTTCAGACGTGCTAAAATTTGACCTTTTAGAACTGGACCAATTTACTTCTTAACATAAAGATTCAGCACCCAATTTTTTTTTACATGTAATTACATCCCCCTACTTGATATTTCATGCATTTAATATCAAGAAATAAATTGGGAAAGTGTATCAAATAAGACATGCAAGTTATACACTGTTTACACTAGGGACTATATTCGTAGACAACGAAAACCAAAGGACGATAACTGTGTCCTTGGACCTAATAGGACAGAAAGACTTGACCAATCTTTATAAAACTTTGCATAACCTAAGCTTAGGCAATTGTGAGATAGGTTGCCAAGTTTCATGGCCATATGACATATATTAGAGACACTAGGGTCATTTTAATATAGACATTTGAATGTTTATTTTTGACGTGTAAATCAAATATCTTCAACTGTCAAGATTTTGGCCTTAAAATTTGAAATTTTGCAAAAATTTGCTTTTTAAATGCTCTTGAATATCAAATATTAAGTATTAAAAGCATCTGAACACTCTTTTATTTATCAGATGTATTGTAATTATTCCAAAGTTAAATTTATATAAGCCTATGCCTGAAAATAGAGATTTTCCAATTTAGGGACGCCTTATATAAATATGCATTTTTCTCAGCCAATTTGAAGATTTTGAAGTTTTTTATGCCTAATTTATTCTTTCATATATATAAAATGTACTTTAAATGTATAGAAAAGTGTCAAAAAGCATACCACATGAGTATAAAATGGTCTTGGGCCATGTAGTACTGAGAATTATTTAGAGTCGATTTAGGCGGTAGCCCATATTGACATATAAAAATGCACACAGAAGCTATTAGAAATGAAAATGTGTAACTTTTTGCTCATTTCTATGCTAAGGCGTTATGATACAAGAAGTCTAATTGCAAAAGGACTCTTGCATTTAATTTTTTTAGAAACAATATGGTCTGATGGCCAGTTTTTTCACTTTTCAATGGAAAACTTGCATTTAGTTTTAGCCTTAATAGGCATAAAGTTGGACCACTTACTATCATACAGAGAAAAAAAATGGTAGCCTATGAAAGGAGTAAGGTGTACTGAGTATAATAAAGTGCTTTTTTTACAGATTTAGTGAAATATTTGTGATGGACTACAGATTTGATGTACAAAGCTCTTCACATTTTACATACATCTATTAGGCCGTTTAACCATGGCCGTGAATACAAATATCTGCACTTTTTTTCTGTGATAATCTACTTTTCTCTATATCCAGAGTTCACAAATGGTTAATTAAATTTGATTTAATCATAGAAACACAAATATCAGGAACAAAAAAGCTGTCAGATAGAAAGTCAGCATGCCTCTTAGCCATAAAATGTAAACTGCTTTAAAATGCTTATTATAGCCGTAGAATGCCAAAATGGCACATTTTAACAGAATTTCTGTAAACCAAAGATGTAAATCCTTTACTTTGATTGAGTTTGACAAACTGAAACCAGCAAATCATTCAGGAAAGTTGCCAAAGTACAGAATCTAGATTTCAGGAATCCATCTCTTAGGCCCGAGAACACAGTTATTTTGTAGTGCATTTCTTTTAGACAATAAATACAAATTAAAAAAATCGCACCTGCTCTTTCTCAAAAAGATTTTTACAGTGTATTGTACTACCAGTGAGACAAATAATATCAAAATTATAGAAACTTCTACCAGCTCTAACTCAAAATATTGACAATTCTGTGTTAAGGGGGTGTAAAATTCAGTTTGACAGCTTCAGACGTGCTAAAATTTGACCTTTTAGAACTGGACCAATTTACTTCTTAACATAAAGATTCAGCACCCAATTTTTTTTTACATGTAATTACATCCCCCTACTTGATATTTCATGCATTTAATATCAAGAAATAAATTGGGAAAGTGTATCAAATAAGACATGCAAGTTATACACTGTTTACACTAGGGACTATATTCGTAGACAACGAAAACCAAAGGACGATAACTGTGTCCTTGGACCTAATAGGACAGAAAGACTTGACCAATCTTTATAAAACTTTGCATAACCTAAGCTTAGGCAATTGTGAGATAGGTTGCCAAGTTTCATGGCCATATGACATATATTAGAGACACTAGGGTCATTTTAATATAGACATTTGAATGTTTATTTTTGACGTGTAAATCAAATATCTTCAACTGTCAAGATTTTGGCCTTAAAATTTGAAATTTTGCAAAAATTTGCTTTTTAAATGCTCTTGAATATCAAATATTAAGTATTAAAAGCATCTGAACACTCTTTTATTTATCAGATGTATTGTAATTATTCCAAAGTTAAATTTATATAAGCCTATGCCTGAAAATAGAGATTTTCCAATTTAGGGACGCCTTATATAAATATGCATTTTTCTCAGCCAATTTGAAGATTTTGAAGTTTTTTATGCCTAATTTATTCTTTCATATATATAAAATGTACTTTAAATGTATAGAAAAGTGTCAAAAAGCATACCACATGAGTATAAAATGGTCTTGGGCCATGTAGTACTGAGAATTATTTAGAGTCGATTTAGGCGGTAGCCCATATTGACATATAAAAATGCACACAGAAGCTATTAGAAATGAAAATGTGTAACTTTTTGCTCATTTCTATGCTAAGGCGTTATGATACAAGAAGTCTAATTGCAAAAGGACTCTTGCATTTAATTTTTTTAGAAACAATATGGTCTGATGGCCAGTTTTTTCACTTTTCAATGGAAAACTTGCATTTAGTTTTAGCCTTAATAGGCATAAAGTTGGACCACTTACTATCATACAGAGAAAAAAAATGGTAGCCTATGAAAGGAGTAAGGTGTACTGAGTATAATAAAGTGCTTTTTTTACAGATTTAGTGAAATATTTGTGATGGACTACAGATTTGATGTACAAAGCTCTTCACATTTTACATACATCTATTAGGCCGTTTAACCATGGCCGTGAATACAAATATCTGCACTTTTTTTCTGTGATAATCTACTTTTCTCTATATCCAGAGTTCACAAATGGTTAATTAAATTTGATTTAATCATAGAAACACAAATATCAGGAACAAAAAAGCTGTCAGATAGAAAGTCAGCATGCCTCTTAGCCATAAAATGTAAACTGCTTTAAAATGCTTATTATAGCCGTAGAATGCCAAAATGGCACATTTTAACAGAATTTCTGTAAACCAAAGATGTAAATCCTTTACTTTGATTGAGTTTGACAAACTGAAACCAGCAAATCATTCAGGAAAGTTGCCAAAGTACAGAATCTAGATTTCAGGAATCCATCTCTTAGGCCCGAGAACACAGTTATTTTGTAGTGCATTTCTTTTAGACAATAAATACAAATTAAAAAAATCGCACCTGCTCTTTCTCAAAAAGATTTTTACAGTGTATTGTACTACCAGTGAGACAAATAATATCAAAATTATAGAAACTTCTACCAGCTCTAACTCAAAATATTGACAATTCTGTGTTAAGGGGGTGTAAAATTCAGTTTGACAGCTTCAGACGTGCTAAAATTTGACCTTTTAGAACTGGACCAATTTACTTCTTAACATAAAGATTCAGCACCCAATTTTTTTTTACATGTAATTACATCCCCCTACTTGATATTTCATGCATTTAATATCAAGAAATAAATTGGGAAAGTGTATCAAATAAGACATGCAAGTTATACACTGTTTACACTAGGGACTATATTCGTAGACAACGAAAACCAAAGGACGATAACTGTGTCCTTGGACCTAATAGGACAGAAAGACTTGACCAATCTTTATAAAACTTTGCATAACCTAAGCTTAGGCAATTGTGAGATAGGTTGCCAAGTTTCATGGCCATATGACATATATTAGAGACACTAGGGTAATTTTAATATAGACATTTGAATGTTTATTTTTGACGTGTAAATCAAATATCTTCAACTGTCAAGATTTTGGCCTTAAAATTTGAAATTTTGCAAAAATTTGCTTTTTAAATGCTCTTGAATATCAAATATTAAGTATTAAAAGCATCTGAACACTCTTTTATTTATCAGATGTATTGTAATTATTCCAAAGTTAAATTTATATAAGCCTATGCCTGAAAATAGAGATTTTCCAATTTAGGGACGCCTTATATAAATATGCATTTTTCTCAGCCAATTTGAAGATTTTGAAGTTTTTTATGCCTAATTTATTCTTTCATATATATAAAATGTACTTTAAATGTATAGAAAAGTGTCAAAAAGCATACCACATGAGTATAAAATGGTCTTGGGCCATGTAGTACTGAGAATTATTTAGAGTCGATTTAGGCGGTAGCCCATATTGACATATAAAAATGCACACAGAAGCTATTAGAAATGAAAATGTGTAACTTTTTGCTCATTTCTATGCTAAGGCGTTATGATACAAGAAGTCTAATTGCAAAAGGACTCTTGCATTTAATTTTTTTAGAAACAATATGGTCTGATGGCCAGTTTTTTCACTTTTCAATGGAAAACTTGCATTTAGTTTTAGCCTTAATAGGCATAAAGTTGGACCACTTACTATCATACAGAGAAAAAAAATGGTAGCCTATGAAAGGAGTAAGGTGTACTGAGTATAATAAAGTGCTTTTTTTACAGATTTAGTGAAATATTTGTGATGGACTACAGATTTGATGTACAAAGCTCTTCACATTTTACATACATCTATTAGGCCGTTTAACCATGGCCGTGAATACAAATATCTG
>NW_026963498.1:0-27759 GCF_036588685.1 Mytilus trossulus
TGAAATACGGCAAGTCGCAATAAAAGGGAGAATGCATTTTTAAACGTATGTCATACGTATACGTATTCGTATTTAATCTTAATCGAACAAAACAACATGACAATTTTAATTCATTCTATGTCCGACGAACGCAGATTTCAAAGCCTTGAAAATTTCATTGATCACAAAATAAATTCAACGCTTTTTCACAATCAGCACGGACTTTTCACTCTGTCGTTTAAATAAAAAACACACAAACAGTTCATCTGTTCTATTTTTTAAAGGAATTAACCGGTACAGCTATGTTTAAATTAATTTTAAAAGGAGGAAAAAACTTACCGGCCGACTGTAGTTTCCATCGTTTGCCCTCGTTCTGAGGCGACGTCGCTATTAACGATGATTGAAACAGTAGAAGGGGACGTAATTCTTTTCCCCGCGTTTTTCCGTAACGCTAAAAATTTATATAGAGTTTGTTTTAAAGGAACGAGAATACATTATTACACTGACATATGCTGTTATGAATACAAGCGAGAGAGAGAAAGAGAAAAAAAAAAACCCATCACATTATTAGAAAAGAAAAAAATACTTTTCAGAGAACAGACATAAACAAATAAAATAATATGCGATTTATTTTACATGCGCGAGAAGTAGAATTAATTTACAACAATGAGTAAAACTATACAATACATAACATAAAATAATATAGAAAAAGTATTAGAGAATATTTTACTGGGGCTGTTTCTCAGACTATAGAAGGAGCTATTTTTCTATTTTAATTTTCTCCCCGAAATGGGGAGTGAGCCGATCCTGGAGGTACTGCAATACCAGGCCAACTCGTGGCAAGAGCGGTGCAAGCACCTAACATCTCACCTAGTTGCAAAAATCAGTTTAATATCGAAGTACCCACATGGGGTACGTATCAGATATTAAGCTGATAAGAACAGATACTACACTTTGATCTTAGCCAAAAGGCCGAGAAGCGATACTCAAATGTTTCCGAGTTTCCAAAGCCTATAAATCCTATGTCTTACTCAGACACGGTGTTTTAATTTTAAAACAAGCTACACAAATTTTGCAAATGTATATACAAAAAGCACACGAAACACGAGATCTTGCTTTGCTTTAATTACCCAACAGCATGAAACGATTTCTGCATGACAAAACTGGTGTGAAAATAAAAAAAGCGGCTTGTGAAATACGGCAAGTCGCAATAAAAGGGAGAATGCATTTTTAAACGTATGTCATACGTATACGTATTCGTATTTAATCTTAATCGAACAAAACAACATGACAATTTTAATTCATTCTATGTCCGACGAACGCAGATTTCAAAGCCTTGAAAATTTCATTGATCACAAAATAAATTCAACGCTTTTTCACAATCAGCACGGACTTTTCACTCTGTCGTTTAAATAAAAAACACACAAACAGTTCATCTGTTCTATTTTTTAAAGGAATTAACCGGTACAGCTATGTTTAAATTAATTTTAAAAGGAGGAAAAAACTTACCGGCCGACTGTAGTTTCCATCGTTTGCCCTCGTTCTGAGGCGACGTCGCTATTAACGATGATTGAAACAGTAGAAGGGGACGTAATTCTTTTCCCCGCGTTTTTCCGTAACGCTAAAAATTTATATAGAGTTTGTTTTAAAGGAACGAGAATACATTATTACACTGACATATGCTGTTATGAATACAAGCGAGAGAGAGAAAGAGAAAAAAAAAAACCCATCACATTATTAGAAAAGAAAAAAATACTTTTCAGAGAACAGACATAAACAAATAAAATAATATGCGATTTATTTTACATGCGCGAGAAGTAGAATTAATTTACAACAATGAGTAAAACTATACAATACATAACATAAAATAATATAGAAAAAGTATTAGAGAATATTTTACTGGGGCTGTTTCTCAGACTATAGAAGGAGCTATTTTTCTATTTTAATTTTCTCCCCGAAATGGGGAGTGAGCCGATCCTGGAGGTACTGCAATACCAGGCCAACTCGTGGCAAGAGCGGTGCAAGCACCTAACATCTCACCTAGTTGCAAAAATCAGTTTAATATCGAAGTACCCACATGGGGTACGTATCAGATATTAAGCTGATAAGAACAGATACTACACTTTGATCTTAGCCAAAAGGCCGAGAAGCGATACTCAAATGTTTCCGAGTTTCCAAAGCCTATAAATCCTATGTCTTACTCAGACACGGTGTTTTAATTTTAAAACAAGCTACACAAATTTTGCAAATGTATATACAAAAAGCACACGAAACACGAGATCTTGCTTTGCTTTAATTACCCAACAGCATGAAACGATTTCTGCATGACAAAACTGGTGTGAAAATAAAAAAAGCGGCTTGTGAAATACGGCAAGTCGCAATAAAAGGGAGAATGCATTTTTAAACGTATGTCATACGTATACGTATTCGTATTTAATCTTAATCGAACAAAACAACATGACAATTTTAATTCATTCTATGTCCGACGAACGCAGATTTCAAAGCCTTGAAAATTTCATTGATCACAAAATAAATTCAACGCTTTTTCACAATCAGCACGGACTTTTCACTCTGTCGTTTAAATAAAAAACACACAAACAGTTCATCTGTTCTATTTTTTAAAGGAATTAACCGGTACAGCTATGTTTAAATTAATTTTAAAAGGAGGAAAAAACTTACCGGCCGACTGTAGTTTCCATCGTTTGCCCTCGTTCTGAGGCGACGTCGCTATTAACGATGATTGAAACAGTAGAAGGGGACGTAATTCTTTTCCCCGCGTTTTTCCGTAACGCTAAAAATTTATATAGAGTTTGTTTTAAAGGAACGAGAATACATTATTACACTGACATATGCTGTTATGAATACAAGCGAGAGAGAGAAAGAGAAAAAAAAAAACCCATCACATTATTAGAAAAGAAAAAAATACTTTTCAGAGAACAGACATAAACAAATAAAATAATATGCGATTTATTTTACATGCGCGAGAAGTAGAATTAATTTACAACAATGAGTAAAACTATACAATACATAACATAAAATAATATAGAAAAAGTATTAGAGAATATTTTACTGGGGCTGTTTCTCAGACTATAGAAGGAGCTATTTTTCTATTTTAATTTTCTCCCCGAAATGGGGAGTGAGCCGATCCTGGAGGTACTGCAATACCAGGCCAACTCGTGGCAAGAGCGGTGCAAGCACCTAACATCTCACCTAGTTGCAAAAATCAGTTTAATATCGAAGTACCCACATGGGGTACGTATCAGATATTAAGCTGATAAGAACAGATACTACACTTTGATCTTAGCCAAAAGGCCGAGAAGCGATACTCAAATGTTTCCGAGTTTCCAAAGCCTATAAATCCTATGTCTTACTCAGACACGGTGTTTTAATTTTAAAACAAGCTACACAAATTTTGCAAATGTATATACAAAAAGCACACGAAACACGAGATCTTGCTTTGCTTTAATTACCCAACAGCATGAAACGATTTCTGCATGACAAAACTGGTGTGAAAATAAAAAAAGCGGCTTGTGAAATACGGCAAGTCGCAATAAAAGGGAGAATGCATTTTTAAACGTATGTCATACGTATACGTATTCGTATTTAATCTTAATCGAACAAAACAACATGACAATTTTAATTCATTCTATGTCCGACGAACGCAGATTTCAAAGCCTTGAAAATTTCATTGATCACAAAATAAATTCAACGCTTTTTCACAATCAGCACGGACTTTTCACTCTGTCGTTTAAATAAAAAACACACAAACAGTTCATCTGTTCTATTTTTTAAAGGAATTAACCGGTACAGCTATGTTTAAATTAATTTTAAAAGGAGGAAAAAACTTACCGGCCGACTGTAGTTTCCATCGTTTGCCCTCGTTCTGAGGCGACGTCGCTATTAACGATGATTGAAACAGTAGAAGGGGACGTAATTCTTTTCCCCGCGTTTTTCCGTAACGCTAAAAATTTATATAGAGTTTGTTTTAAAGGAACGAGAATACATTATTACACTGACATATGCTGTTATGAATACAAGCGAGAGAGAGAAAGAGAAAAAAAAAAACCCATCACATTATTAGAAAAGAAAAAAATACTTTTCAGAGAACAGACATAAACAAATAAAATAATATGCGATTTATTTTACATGCGCGAGAAGTAGAATTAATTTACAACAATGAGTAAAACTATACAATACATAACATAAAATAATATAGAAAAAGTATTAGAGAATATTTTACTGGGGCTGTTTCTCAGACTATAGAAGGAGCTATTTTTCTATTTTAATTTTCTCCCCGAAATGGGGAGTGAGCCGATCCTGGAGGTACTGCAATACCAGGCCAACTCGTGGCAAGAGCGGTGCAAGCACCTAACATCTCACCTAGTTGCAAAAATCAGTTTAATATCGAAGTACCCACATGGGGTACGTATCAGATATTAAGCTGATAAGAACAGATACTACACTTTGATCTTAGCCAAAAGGCCGAGAAGCGATACTCAAATGTTTCCGAGTTTCCAAAGCCTATAAATCCTATGTCTTACTCAGACACGGTGTTTTAATTTTAAAACAAGCTACACAAATTTTGCAAATGTATATACAAAAAGCACACGAAACACGAGATCTTGCTTTGCTTTAATTACCCAACAGCATGAAACGATTTCTGCATGACAAAACTGGTGTGAAAATAAAAAAAGCGGCTTGTGAAATACGGCAAGTCGCAATAAAAGGGAGAATGCATTTTTAAACGTATGTCATACGTATACGTATTCGTATTTAATCTTAATCGAACAAAACAACATGACAATTTTAATTCATTCTATGTCCGACGAACGCAGATTTCAAAGCCTTGAAAATTTCATTGATCACAAAATAAATTCAACGCTTTTTCACAATCAGCACGGACTTTTCACTCTGTCGTTTAAATAAAAAACACACAAACAGTTCATCTGTTCTATTTTTTAAAGGAATTAACCGGTACAGCTATGTTTAAATTAATTTTAAAAGGAGGAAAAAACTTACCGGCCGACTGTAGTTTCCATCGTTTGCCCTCGTTCTGAGGCGACGTCGCTATTAACGATGATTGAAACAGTAGAAGGGGACGTAATTCTTTTCCCCGCGTTTTTCCGTAACGCTAAAAATTTATATAGAGTTTGTTTTAAAGGAACGAGAATACATTATTACACTGACATATGCTGTTATGAATACAAGCGAGAGAGAGAAAGAGAAAAAAAAAAACCCATCACATTATTAGAAAAGAAAAAAATACTTTTCAGAGAACAGACATAAACAAATAAAATAATATGCGATTTATTTTACATGCGCGAGAAGTAGAATTAATTTACAACAATGAGTAAAACTATACAATACATAACATAAAATAATATAGAAAAAGTATTAGAGAATATTTTACTGGGGCTGTTTCTCAGACTATAGAAGGAGCTATTTTTCTATTTTAATTTTCTCCCCGAAATGGGGAGTGAGCCGATCCTGGAGGTACTGCAATACCAGGCCAACTCGTGGCAAGAGCGGTGCAAGCACCTAACATCTCACCTAGTTGCAAAAATCAGTTTAATATCGAAGTACCCACATGGGGTACGTATCAGATATTAAGCTGATAAGAACAGATACTACACTTTGATCTTAGCCAAAAGGCCGAGAAGCGATACTCAAATGTTTCCGAGTTTCCAAAGCCTATAAATCCTATGTCTTACTCAGACACGGTGTTTTAATTTTAAAACAAGCTACACAAATTTTGCAAATGTATATACAAAAAGCACACGAAACACGAGATCTTGCTTTGCTTTAATTACCCAACAGCATGAAACGATTTCTGCATGACAAAACTGGTGTGAAAATAAAAAAAGCGGCTTGTGAAATACGGCAAGTCGCAATAAAAGGGAGAATGCATTTTTAAACGTATGTCATACGTATACGTATTCGTATTTAATCTTAATCGAACAAAACAACATGACAATTTTAATTCATTCTATGTCCGACGAACGCAGATTTCAAAGCCTTGAAAATTTCATTGATCACAAAATAAATTCAACGCTTTTTCACAATCAGCACGGACTTTTCACTCTGTCGTTTAAATAAAAAACACACAAACAGTTCATCTGTTCTATTTTTTAAAGGAATTAACCGGTACAGCTATGTTTAAATTAATTTTAAAAGGAGGAAAAAACTTACCGGCCGACTGTAGTTTCCATCGTTTGCCCTCGTTCTGAGGCGACGTCGCTATTAACGATGATTGAAACAGTAGAAGGGGACGTAATTCTTTTCCCCGCGTTTTTCCGTAACGCTAAAAATTTATATAGAGTTTGTTTTAAAGGAACGAGAATACATTATTACACTGACATATGCTGTTATGAATACAAGCGAGAGAGAGAAAGAGAAAAAAAAAAACCCATCACATTATTAGAAAAGAAAAAAATACTTTTCAGAGAACAGACATAAACAAATAAAATAATATGCGATTTATTTTACATGCGCGAGAAGTAGAATTAATTTACAACAATGAGTAAAACTATACAATACATAACATAAAATAATATAGAAAAAGTATTAGAGAATATTTTACTGGGGCTGTTTCTCAGACTATAGAAGGAGCTATTTTTCTATTTTAATTTTCTCCCCGAAATGGGGAGTGAGCCGATCCTGGAGGTACTGCAATACCAGGCCAACTCGTGGCAAGAGCGGTGCAAGCACCTAACATCTCACCTAGTTGCAAAAATCAGTTTAATATCGAAGTACCCACATGGGGTACGTATCAGATATTAAGCTGATAAGAACAGATACTACACTTTGATCTTAGCCAAAAGGCCGAGAAGCGATACTCAAATGTTTCCGAGTTTCCAAAGCCTATAAATCCTATGTCTTACTCAGACACGGTGTTTTAATTTTAAAACAAGCTACACAAATTTTGCAAATGTATATACAAAAAGCACACGAAACACGAGATCTTGCTTTGCTTTAATTACCCAACAGCATGAAACGATTTCTGCATGACAAAACTGGTGTGAAAATAAAAAAAGCGGCTTGTGAAATACGGCAAGTCGCAATAAAAGGGAGAATGCATTTTTAAACGTATGTCATACGTATACGTATTCGTATTTAATCTTAATCGAACAAAACAACATGACAATTTTAATTCATTCTATGTCCGACGAACGCAGATTTCAAAGCCTTGAAAATTTCATTGATCACAAAATAAATTCAACGCTTTTTCACAATCAGCACGGACTTTTCACTCTGTCGTTTAAATAAAAAACACACAAACAGTTCATCTGTTCTATTTTTTAAAGGAATTAACCGGTACAGCTATGTTTAAATTAATTTTAAAAGGAGGAAAAAACTTACCGGCCGACTGTAGTTTCCATCGTTTGCCCTCGTTCTGAGGCGACGTCGCTATTAACGATGATTGAAACAGTAGAAGGGGACGTAATTCTTTTCCCCGCGTTTTTCCGTAACGCTAAAAATTTATATAGAGTTTGTTTTAAAGGAACGAGAATACATTATTACACTGACATATGCTGTTATGAATACAAGCGAGAGAGAGAAAGAGAAAAAAAAAAACCCATCACATTATTAGAAAAGAAAAAAATACTTTTCAGAGAACAGACATAAACAAATAAAATAATATGCGATTTATTTTACATGCGCGAGAAGTAGAATTAATTTACAACAATGAGTAAAACTATACAATACATAACATAAAATAATATAGAAAAAGTATTAGAGAATATTTTACTGGGGCTGTTTCTCAGACTATAGAAGGAGCTATTTTTCTATTTTAATTTTCTCCCCGAAATGGGGAGTGAGCCGATCCTGGAGGTACTGCAATACCAGGCCAACTCGTGGCAAGAGCGGTGCAAGCACCTAACATCTCACCTAGTTGCAAAAATCAGTTTAATATCGAAGTACCCACATGGGGTACGTATCAGATATTAAGCTGATAAGAACAGATACTACACTTTGATCTTAGCCAAAAGGCCGAGAAGCGATACTCAAATGTTTCCGAGTTTCCAAAGCCTATAAATCCTATGTCTTACTCAGACACGGTGTTTTAATTTTAAAACAAGCTACACAAATTTTGCAAATGTATATACAAAAAGCACACGAAACACGAGATCTTGCTTTGCTTTAATTACCCAACAGCATGAAACGATTTCTGCATGACAAAACTGGTGTGAAAATAAAAAAAGCGGCTTGTGAAATACGGCAAGTCGCAATAAAAGGGAGAATGCATTTTTAAACGTATGTCATACGTATACGTATTCGTATTTAATCTTAATCGAACAAAACAACATGACAATTTTAATTCATTCTATGTCCGACGAACGCAGATTTCAAAGCCTTGAAAATTTCATTGATCACAAAATAAATTCAACGCTTTTTCACAATCAGCACGGACTTTTCACTCTGTCGTTTAAATAAAAAACACACAAACAGTTCATCTGTTCTATTTTTTAAAGGAATTAACCGGTACAGCTATGTTTAAATTAATTTTAAAAGGAGGAAAAAACTTACCGGCCGACTGTAGTTTCCATCGTTTGCCCTCGTTCTGAGGCGACGTCGCTATTAACGATGATTGAAACAGTAGAAGGGGACGTAATTCTTTTCCCCGCGTTTTTCCGTAACGCTAAAAATTTATATAGAGTTTGTTTTAAAGGAACGAGAATACATTATTACACTGACATATGCTGTTATGAATACAAGCGAGAGAGAGAAAGAGAAAAAAAAAAACCCATCACATTATTAGAAAAGAAAAAAATACTTTTCAGAGAACAGACATAAACAAATAAAATAATATGCGATTTATTTTACATGCGCGAGAAGTAGAATTAATTTACAACAATGAGTAAAACTATACAATACATAACATAAAATAATATAGAAAAAGTATTAGAGAATATTTTACTGGGGCTGTTTCTCAGACTATAGAAGGAGCTATTTTTCTATTTTAATTTTCTCCCCGAAATGGGGAGTGAGCCGATCCTGGAGGTACTGCAATACCAGGCCAACTCGTGGCAAGAGCGGTGCAAGCACCTAACATCTCACCTAGTTGCAAAAATCAGTTTAATATCGAAGTACCCACATGGGGTACGTATCAGATATTAAGCTGATAAGAACAGATACTACACTTTGATCTTAGCCAAAAGGCCGAGAAGCGATACTCAAATGTTTCCGAGTTTCCAAAGCCTATAAATCCTATGTCTTACTCAGACACGGTGTTTTAATTTTAAAACAAGCTACACAAATTTTGCAAATGTATATACAAAAAGCACACGAAACACGAGATCTTGCTTTGCTTTAATTACCCAACAGCATGAAACGATTTCTGCATGACAAAACTGGTGTGAAAATAAAAAAAGCGGCTTGTGAAATACGGCAAGTCGCAATAAAAGGGAGAATGCATTTTTAAACGTATGTCATACGTATACGTATTCGTATTTAATCTTAATCGAACAAAACAACATGACAATTTTAATTCATTCTATGTCCGACGAACGCAGATTTCAAAGCCTTGAAAATTTCATTGATCACAAAATAAATTCAACGCTTTTTCACAATCAGCACGGACTTTTCACTCTGTCGTTTAAATAAAAAACACACAAACAGTTCATCTGTTCTATTTTTTAAAGGAATTAACCGGTACAGCTATGTTTAAATTAATTTTAAAAGGAGGAAAAAACTTACCGGCCGACTGTAGTTTCCATCGTTTGCCCTCGTTCTGAGGCGACGTCGCTATTAACGATGATTGAAACAGTAGAAGGGGACGTAATTCTTTTCCCCGCGTTTTTCCGTAACGCTAAAAATTTATATAGAGTTTGTTTTAAAGGAACGAGAATACATTATTACACTGACATATGCTGTTATGAATACAAGCGAGAGAGAGAAAGAGAAAAAAAAAAACCCATCACATTATTAGAAAAGAAAAAAATACTTTTCAGAGAACAGACATAAACAAATAAAATAATATGCGATTTATTTTACATGCGCGAGAAGTAGAATTAATTTACAACAATGAGTAAAACTATACAATACATAACATAAAATAATATAGAAAAAGTATTAGAGAATATTTTACTGGGGCTGTTTCTCAGACTATAGAAGGAGCTATTTTTCTATTTTAATTTTCTCCCCGAAATGGGGAGTGAGCCGATCCTGGAGGTACTGCAATACCAGGCCAACTCGTGGCAAGAGCGGTGCAAGCACCTAACATCTCACCTAGTTGCAAAAATCAGTTTAATATCGAAGTACCCACATGGGGTACGTATCAGATATTAAGCTGATAAGAACAGATACTACACTTTGATCTTAGCCAAAAGGCCGAGAAGCGATACTCAAATGTTTCCGAGTTTCCAAAGCCTATAAATCCTATGTCTTACTCAGACACGGTGTTTTAATTTTAAAACAAGCTACACAAATTTTGCAAATGTATATACAAAAAGCACACGAAACACGAGATCTTGCTTTGCTTTAATTACCCAACAGCATGAAACGATTTCTGCATGACAAAACTGGTGTGAAAATAAAAAAAGCGGCTTGTGAAATACGGCAAGTCGCAATAAAAGGGAGAATGCATTTTTAAACGTATGTCATACGTATACGTATTCGTATTTAATCTTAATCGAACAAAACAACATGACAATTTTAATTCATTCTATGTCCGACGAACGCAGATTTCAAAGCCTTGAAAATTTCATTGATCACAAAATAAATTCAACGCTTTTTCACAATCAGCACGGACTTTTCACTCTGTCGTTTAAATAAAAAACACACAAACAGTTCATCTGTTCTATTTTTTAAAGGAATTAACCGGTACAGCTATGTTTAAATTAATTTTAAAAGGAGGAAAAAACTTACCGGCCGACTGTAGTTTCCATCGTTTGCCCTCGTTCTGAGGCGACGTCGCTATTAACGATGATTGAAACAGTAGAAGGGGACGTAATTCTTTTCCCCGCGTTTTTCCGTAACGCTAAAAATTTATATAGAGTTTGTTTTAAAGGAACGAGAATACATTATTACACTGACATATGCTGTTATGAATACAAGCGAGAGAGAGAAAGAGAAAAAAAAAAACCCATCACATTATTAGAAAAGAAAAAAATACTTTTCAGAGAACAGACATAAACAAATAAAATAATATGCGATTTATTTTACATGCGCGAGAAGTAGAATTAATTTACAACAATGAGTAAAACTATACAATACATAACATAAAATAATATAGAAAAAGTATTAGAGAATATTTTACTGGGGCTGTTTCTCAGACTATAGAAGGAGCTATTTTTCTATTTTAATTTTCTCCCCGAAATGGGGAGTGAGCCGATCCTGGAGGTACTGCAATACCAGGCCAACTCGTGGCAAGAGCGGTGCAAGCACCTAACATCTCACCTAGTTGCAAAAATCAGTTTAATATCGAAGTACCCACATGGGGTACGTATCAGATATTAAGCTGATAAGAACAGATACTACACTTTGATCTTAGCCAAAAGGCCGAGAAGCGATACTCAAATGTTTCCGAGTTTCCAAAGCCTATAAATCCTATGTCTTACTCAGACACGGTGTTTTAATTTTAAAACAAGCTACACAAATTTTGCAAATGTATATACAAAAAGCACACGAAACACGAGATCTTGCTTTGCTTTAATTACCCAACAGCATGAAACGATTTCTGCATGACAAAACTGGTGTGAAAATAAAAAAAGCGGCTTGTGAAATACGGCAAGTCGCAATAAAAGGGAGAATGCATTTTTAAACGTATGTCATACGTATACGTATTCGTATTTAATCTTAATCGAACAAAACAACATGACAATTTTAATTCATTCTATGTCCGACGAACGCAGATTTCAAAGCCTTGAAAATTTCATTGATCACAAAATAAATTCAACGCTTTTTCACAATCAGCACGGACTTTTCACTCTGTCGTTTAAATAAAAAACACACAAACAGTTCATCTGTTCTATTTTTTAAAGGAATTAACCGGTACAGCTATGTTTAAATTAATTTTAAAAGGAGGAAAAAACTTACCGGCCGACTGTAGTTTCCATCGTTTGCCCTCGTTCTGAGGCGACGTCGCTATTAACGATGATTGAAACAGTAGAAGGGGACGTAATTCTTTTCCCCGCGTTTTTCCGTAACGCTAAAAATTTATATAGAGTTTGTTTTAAAGGAACGAGAATACATTATTACACTGACATATGCTGTTATGAATACAAGCGAGAGAGAGAAAGAGAAAAAAAAAAACCCATCACATTATTAGAAAAGAAAAAAATACTTTTCAGAGAACAGACATAAACAAATAAAATAATATGCGATTTATTTTACATGCGCGAGAAGTAGAATTAATTTACAACAATGAGTAAAACTATACAATACATAACATAAAATAATATAGAAAAAGTATTAGAGAATATTTTACTGGGGCTGTTTCTCAGACTATAGAAGGAGCTATTTTTCTATTTTAATTTTCTCTCCCCGAAATGGGGAGTGAGCCGATCCTGGAGGTACTGCAATACCAGGCCAACTCGTGGCAAGAGCGGTGCAAGCACCTAACATCTCACCTAGTTGCAAAAATCAGTTTAATATCGAAGTACCCACATGGGGTACGTATCAGATATTAAGCTGATAAGAACAGATACTACACTTTGATCTTAGCCAAAAGGCCGAGAAGCGATACTCAAATGTTTCCGAGTTTCCAAAGCCTATAAATCCTATGTCTTACTCAGACACGGTGTTTTAATTTTAAAACAAGCTACACAAATTTTGCAAATGTATATACAAAAAGCACACGAAACACGAGATCTTGCTTTGCTTTAATTACCCAACAGCATGAAACGATTTCTGCATGACAAAACTGGTGTGAAAATAAAAAAAGCGGCTTGTGAAATACGGCAAGTCGCAATAAAAGGGAGAATGCATTTTTAAACGTATGTCATACGTATACGTATTCGTATTTAATCTTAATCGAACAAAACAACATGACAATTTTAATTCATTCTATGTCCGACGAACGCAGATTTCAAAGCCTTGAAAATTTCATTGATCACAAAATAAATTCAACGCTTTTTCACAATCAGCACGGACTTTTCACTCTGTCGTTTAAATAAAAAACACACAAACAGTTCATCTGTTCTATTTTTTAAAGGAATTAACCGGTACAGCTATGTTTAAATTAATTTTAAAAGGAGGAAAAAACTTACCGGCCGACTGTAGTTTCCATCGTTTGCCCTCGTTCTGAGGCGACGTCGCTATTAACGATGATTGAAACAGTAGAAGGGGACGTAATTCTTTTCCCCGCGTTTTTCCGTAACGCTAAAAATTTATATAGAGTTTGTTTTAAAGGAACGAGAATACATTATTACACTGACATATGCTGTTATGAATACAAGCGAGAGAGAGAAAGAGAAAAAAAAAAACCCATCACATTATTAGAAAAGAAAAAAATACTTTTCAGAGAACAGACATAAACAAATAAAATAATATGCGATTTATTTTACATGCGCGAGAAGTAGAATTAATTTACAACAATGAGTAAAACTATACAATACATAACATAAAATAATATAGAAAAAGTATTAGAGAATATTTTACTGGGGCTGTTTCTCAGACTATAGAAGGAGCTATTTTTCTATTTTAATTTTCTCCCCGAAATGGGGAGTGAGCCGATCCTGGAGGTACTGCAATACCAGGCCAACTCGTGGCAAGAGCGGTGCAAGCACCTAACATCTCACCTAGTTGCAAAAATCAGTTTAATATCGAAGTACCCACATGGGGTACGTATCAGATATTAAGCTGATAAGAACAGATACTACACTTTGATCTTAGCCAAAAGGCCGAGAAGCGATACTCAAATGTTTCCGAGTTTCCAAAGCCTATAAATCCTATGTCTTACTCAGACACGGTGTTTTAATTTTAAAACAAGCTACACAAATTTTGCAAATGTATATACAAAAAGCACACGAAACACGAGATCTTGCTTTGCTTTAATTACCCAACAGCATGAAACGATTTCTGCATGACAAAACTGGTGTGAAAATAAAAAAAGCGGCTTGTGAAATACGGCAAGTCGCAATAAAAGGGAGAATGCATTTTTAAACGTATGTCATACGTATACGTATTCGTATTTAATCTTAATCGAACAAAACAACATGACAATTTTAATTCATTCTATGTCCGACGAACGCAGATTTCAAAGCCTTGAAAATTTCATTGATCACAAAATAAATTCAACGCTTTTTCACAATCAGCACGGACTTTTCACTCTGTCGTTTAAATAAAAAACACACAAACAGTTCATCTGTTCTATTTTTTAAAGGAATTAACCGGTACAGCTATGTTTAAATTAATTTTAAAAGGAGGAAAAAACTTACCGGCCGACTGTAGTTTCCATCGTTTGCCCTCGTTCTGAGGCGACGTCGCTATTAACGATGATTGAAACAGTAGAAGGGGACGTAATTCTTTTCCCCGCGTTTTTCCGTAACGCTAAAAATTTATATAGAGTTTGTTTTAAAGGAACGAGAATACATTATTACACTGACATATGCTGTTATGAATACAAGCGAGAGAGAGAAAGAGAAAAAAAAAAACCCATCACATTATTAGAAAAGAAAAAAATACTTTTCAGAGAACAGACATAAACAAATAAAATAATATGCGATTTATTTTACATGCGCGAGAAGTAGAATTAATTTACAACAATGAGTAAAACTATACAATACATAACATAAAATAATATAGAAAAAGTATTAGAGAATATTTTACTGGGGCTGTTTCTCAGACTATAGAAGGAGCTATTTTTCTATTTTAATTTTCTCCCCGAAATGGGGAGTGAGCCGATCCTGGAGGTACTGCAATACCAGGCCAACTCGTGGCAAGAGCGGTGCAAGCACCTAACATCTCACCTAGTTGCAAAAATCAGTTTAATATCGAAGTACCCACATGGGGTACGTATCAGATATTAAGCTGATAAGAACAGATACTACACTTTGATCTTAGCCAAAAGGCCGAGAAGCGATACTCAAATGTTTCCGAGTTTCCAAAGCCTATAAATCCTATGTCTTACTCAGACACGGTGTTTTAATTTTAAAACAAGCTACACAAATTTTGCAAATGTATATACAAAAAGCACACGAAACACGAGATCTTGCTTTGCTTTAATTACCCAACAGCATGAAACGATTTCTGCATGACAAAACTGGTGTGAAAATAAAAAAAGCGGCTTGTGAAATACGGCAAGTCGCAATAAAAGGGAGAATGCATTTTTAAACGTATGTCATACGTATACGTATTCGTATTTAATCTTAATCGAACAAAACAACATGACAATTTTAATTCATTCTATGTCCGACGAACGCAGATTTCAAAGCCTTGAAAATTTCATTGATCACAAAATAAATTCAACGCTTTTTCACAATCAGCACGGACTTTTCACTCTGTCGTTTAAATAAAAAACACACAAACAGTTCATCTGTTCTATTTTTTAAAGGAATTAACCGGTACAGCTATGTTTAAATTAATTTTAAAAGGAGGAAAAAACTTACCGGCCGACTGTAGTTTCCATCGTTTGCCCTCGTTCTGAGGCGACGTCGCTATTAACGATGATTGAAACAGTAGAAGGGGACGTAATTCTTTTCCCCGCGTTTTTCCGTAACGCTAAAAATTTATATAGAGTTTGTTTTAAAGGAACGAGAATACATTATTACACTGACATATGCTGTTATGAATACAAGCGAGAGAGAGAAAGAGAAAAAAAAAAACCCATCACATTATTAGAAAAGAAAAAAATACTTTTCAGAGAACAGACATAAACAAATAAAATAATATGCGATTTATTTTACATGCGCGAGAAGTAGAATTAATTTACAACAATGAGTAAAACTATACAATACATAACATAAAATAATATAGAAAAAGTATTAGAGAATATTTTACTGGGGCTGTTTCTCAGACTATAGAAGGAGCTATTTTTCTATTTTAATTTTCTCCCCGAAATGGGGAGTGAGCCGATCCTGGAGGTACTGCAATACCAGGCCAACTCGTGGCAAGAGCGGTGCAAGCACCTAACATCTCACCTAGTTGCAAAAATCAGTTTAATATCGAAGTACCCACATGGGGTACGTATCAGATATTAAGCTGATAAGAACAGATACTACACTTTGATCTTAGCCAAAAGGCCGAGAAGCGATACTCAAATGTTTCCGAGTTTCCAAAGCCTATAAATCCTATGTCTTACTCAGACACGGTGTTTTAATTTTAAAACAAGCTACACAAATTTTGCAAATGTATATACAAAAAGCACACGAAACACGAGATCTTGCTTTGCTTTAATTACCCAACAGCATGAAACGATTTCTGCATGACAAAACTGGTGTGAAAATAAAAAAAGCGGCTTGTGAAATACGGCAAGTCGCAATAAAAGGGAGAATGCATTTTTAAACGTATGTCATACGTATACGTATTCGTATTTAATCTTAATCGAACAAAACAACATGACAATTTTAATTCATTCTATGTCCGACGAACGCAGATTTCAAAGCCTTGAAAATTTCATTGATCACAAAATAAATTCAACGCTTTTTCACAATCAGCACGGACTTTTCACTCTGTCGTTTAAATAAAAAACACACAAACAGTTCATCTGTTCTATTTTTTAAAGGAATTAACCGGTACAGCTATGTTTAAATTAATTTTAAAAGGAGGAAAAAACTTACCGGCCGACTGTAGTTTCCATCGTTTGCCCTCGTTCTGAGGCGACGTCGCTATTAACGATGATTGAAACAGTAGAAGGGGACGTAATTCTTTTCCCCGCGTTTTTCCGTAACGCTAAAAATTTATATAGAGTTTGTTTTAAAGGAACGAGAATACATTATTACACTGACATATGCTGTTATGAATACAAGCGAGAGAGAGAAAGAGAAAAAAAAAAACCCATCACATTATTAGAAAAGAAAAAAATACTTTTCAGAGAACAGACATAAACAAATAAAATAATATGCGATTTATTTTACATGCGCGAGAAGTAGAATTAATTTACAACAATGAGTAAAACTATACAATACATAACATAAAATAATATAGAAAAAGTATTAGAGAATATTTTACTGGGGCTGTTTCTCAGACTATAGAAGGAGCTATTTTTCTATTTTAATTTTCTCCCCGAAATGGGGAGTGAGCCGATCCTGGAGGTACTGCAATACCAGGCCAACTCGTGGCAAGAGCGGTGCAAGCACCTAACATCTCACCTAGTTGCAAAAATCAGTTTAATATCGAAGTACCCACATGGGGTACGTATCAGATATTAAGCTGATAAGAACAGATACTACACTTTGATCTTAGCCAAAAGGCCGAGAAGCGATACTCAAATGTTTCCGAGTTTCCAAAGCCTATAAATCCTATGTCTTACTCAGACACGGTGTTTTAATTTTAAAACAAGCTACACAAATTTTGCAAATGTATATACAAAAAGCACACGAAACACGAGATCTTGCTTTGCTTTAATTACCCAACAGCATGAAACGATTTCTGCATGACAAAACTGGTGTGAAAATAAAAAAAGCGGCTTGTGAAATACGGCAAGTCGCAATAAAAGGGAGAATGCATTTTTAAACGTATGTCATACGTATACGTATTCGTATTTAATCTTAATCGAACAAAACAACATGACAATTTTAATTCATTCTATGTCCGACGAACGCAGATTTCAAAGCCTTGAAAATTTCATTGATCACAAAATAAATTCAACGCTTTTTCACAATCAGCACGGACTTTTCACTCTGTCGTTTAAATAAAAAACACACAAACAGTTCATCTGTTCTATTTTTTAAAGGAATTAACCGGTACAGCTATGTTTAAATTAATTTTAAAAGGAGGAAAAAACTTACCGGCCGACTGTAGTTTCCATCGTTTGCCCTCGTTCTGAGGCGACGTCGCTATTAACGATGATTGAAACAGTAGAAGGGGACGTAATTCTTTTCCCCGCGTTTTTCCGTAACGCTAAAAATTTATATAGAGTTTGTTTTAAAGGAACGAGAATACATTATTACACTGACATATGCTGTTATGAATACAAGCGAGAGAGAGAAAGAGAAAAAAAAAAACCCATCACATTATTAGAAAAGAAAAAAATACTTTTCAGAGAACAGACATAAACAAATAAAATAATATGCGATTTATTTTACATGCGCGAGAAGTAGAATTAATTTACAACAATGAGTAAAACTATACAATACATAACATAAAATAATATAGAAAAAGTATTAGAGAATATTTTACTGGGGCTGTTTCTCAGACTATAGAAGGAGCTATTTTTCTATTTTAATTTTCTCCCCGAAATGGGGAGTGAGCCGATCCTGGAGGTACTGCAATACCAGGCCAACTCGTGGCAAGAGCGGTGCAAGCACCTAACATCTCACCTAGTTGCAAAAATCAGTTTAATATCGAAGTACCCACATGGGGTACGTATCAGATATTAAGCTGATAAGAACAGATACTACACTTTGATCTTAGCCAAAAGGCCGAGAAGCGATACTCAAATGTTTCCGAGTTTCCAAAGCCTATAAATCCTATGTCTTACTCAGACACGGTGTTTTAATTTTAAAACAAGCTACACAAATTTTGCAAATGTATATACAAAAAGCACACGAAACACGAGATCTTGCTTTGCTTTAATTACCCAACAGCATGAAACGATTTCTGCATGACAAAACTGGTGTGAAAATAAAAAAAGCGGCTTGTGAAATACGGCAAGTCGCAATAAAAGGGAGAATGCATTTTTAAACGTATGTCATACGTATACGTATTCGTATTTAATCTTAATCGAACAAAACAACATGACAATTTTAATTCATTCTATGTCCGACGAACGCAGATTTCAAAGCCTTGAAAATTTCATTGATCACAAAATAAATTCAACGCTTTTTCACAATCAGCACGGACTTTTCACTCTGTCGTTTAAATAAAAAACACACAAACAGTTCATCTGTTCTATTTTTTAAAGGAATTAACCGGTACAGCTATGTTTAAATTAATTTTAAAAGGAGGAAAAAACTTACCGGCCGACTGTAGTTTCCATCGTTTGCCCTCGTTCTGAGGCGACGTCGCTATTAACGATGATTGAAACAGTAGAAGGGGACGTAATTCTTTTCCCCGCGTTTTTCCGTAACGCTAAAAATTTATATAGAGTTTGTTTTAAAGGAACGAGAATACATTATTACACTGACATATGCTGTTATGAATACAAGCGAGAGAGAGAAAGAGAAAAAAAAAAACCCATCACATTATTAGAAAAGAAAAAAATACTTTTCAGAGAACAGACATAAACAAATAAAATAATATGCGATTTATTTTACATGCGCGAGAAGTAGAATTAATTTACAACAATGAGTAAAACTATACAATACATAACATAAAATAATATAGAAAAAGTATTAGAGAATATTTTACTGGGGCTGTTTCTCAGACTATAGAAGGAGCTATTTTTCTATTTTAATTTTCTCCCCGAAATGGGGAGTGAGCCGATCCTGGAGGTACTGCAATACCAGGCCAACTCGTGGCAAGAGCGGTGCAAGCACCTAACATCTCACCTAGTTGCAAAAATCAGTTTAATATCGAAGTACCCACATGGGGTACGTATCAGATATTAAGCTGATAAGAACAGATACTACACTTTGATCTTAGCCAAAAGGCCGAGAAGCGATACTCAAATGTTTCCGAGTTTCCAAAGCCTATAAATCCTATGTCTTACTCAGACACGGTGTTTTAATTTTAAAACAAGCTACACAAATTTTGCAAATGTATATACAAAAAGCACACGAAACACGAGATCTTGCTTTGCTTTAATTACCCAACAGCATGAAACGATTTCTGCATGACAAAACTGGTGTGAAAATAAAAAAAGCGGCTTGTGAAATACGGCAAGTCGCAATAAAAGGGAGAATGCATTTTTAAACGTATGTCATACGTATACGTATTCGTATTTAATCTTAATCGAACAAAACAACATGACAATTTTAATTCATTCTATGTCCGACGAACGCAGATTTCAAAGCCTTGAAAATTTCATTGATCACAAAATAAATTCAACGCTTTTTCACAATCAGCACGGACTTTTCACTCTGTCGTTTAAATAAAAAACACACAAACAGTTCATCTGTTCTATTTTTTAAAGGAATTAACCGGTACAGCTATGTTTAAATTAATTTTAAAAGGAGGAAAAAACTTACCGGCCGACTGTAGTTTCCATCGTTTGCCCTCGTTCTGAGGCGACGTCGCTATTAACGATGATTGAAACAGTAGAAGGGGACGTAATTCTTTTCCCCGCGTTTTTCCGTAACGCTAAAAATTTATATAGAGTTTGTTTTAAAGGAACGAGAATACATTATTACACTGACATATGCTGTTATGAATACAAGCGAGAGAGAGAAAGAGAAAAAAAAAAACCCATCACATTATTAGAAAAGAAAAAAATACTTTTCAGAGAACAGACATAAACAAATAAAATAATATGCGATTTATTTTACATGCGCGAGAAGTAGAATTAATTTACAACAATGAGTAAAACTATACAATACATAACATAAAATAATATAGAAAAAGTATTAGAGAATATTTTACTGGGGCTGTTTCTCAGACTATAGAAGGAGCTATTTTTCTATTTTAATTTTCTCCCCGAAATGGGGAGTGAGCCGATCCTGGAGGTACTGCAATACCAGGCCAACTCGTGGCAAGAGCGGTGCAAGCACCTAACATCTCACCTAGTTGCAAAAATCAGTTTAATATCGAAGTACCCACATGGGGTACGTATCAGATATTAAGCTGATAAGAACAGATACTACACTTTGATCTTAGCCAAAAGGCCGAGAAGCGATACTCAAATGTTTCCGAGTTTCCAAAGCCTATAAATCCTATGTCTTACTCAGACACGGTGTTTTAATTTTAAAACAAGCTACACAAATTTTGCAAATGTATATACAAAAAGCACACGAAACACGAGATCTTGCTTTGCTTTAATTACCCAACAGCATGAAACGATTTCTGCATGACAAAACTGGTGTGAAAATAAAAAAAGCGGCTTGTGAAATACGGCAAGTCGCAATAAAAGGGAGAATGCATTTTTAAACGTATGTCATACGTATACGTATTCGTATTTAATCTTAATCGAACAAAACAACATGACAATTTTAATTCATTCTATGTCCGACGAACGCAGATTTCAAAGCCTTGAAAATTTCATTGATCACAAAATAAATTCAACGCTTTTTCACAATCAGCACGGACTTTTCACTCTGTCGTTTAAATAAAAAACACACAAACAGTTCATCTGTTCTATTTTTTAAAGGAATTAACCGGTACAGCTATGTTTAAATTAATTTTAAAAGGAGGAAAAAACTTACCGGCCGACTGTAGTTTCCATCGTTTGCCCTCGTTCTGAGGCGACGTCGCTATTAACGATGATTGAAACAGTAGAAGGGGACGTAATTCTTTTCCCCGCGTTTTTCCGTAACGCTAAAAATTTATATAGAGTTTGTTTTAAAGGAACGAGAATACATTATTACACTGACATATGCTGTTATGAATACAAGCGAGAGAGAGAAAGAGAAAAAAAAAAACCCATCACATTATTAGAAAAGAAAAAAATACTTTTCAGAGAACAGACATAAACAAATAAAATAATATGCGATTTATTTTACATGCGCGAGAAGTAGAATTAATTTACAACAATGAGTAAAACTATACAATACATAACATAAAATAATATAGAAAAAGTATTAGAGAATATTTTACTGGGGCTGTTTCTCAGACTATAGAAGGAGCTATTTTTCTATTTTAATTTTCTCCCCGAAATGGGGAGTGAGCCGATCCTGGAGGTACTGCAATACCAGGCCAACTCGTGGCAAGAGCGGTGCAAGCACCTAACATCTCACCTAGTTGCAAAAATCAGTTTAATATCGAAGTACCCACATGGGGTACGTATCAGATATTAAGCTGATAAGAACAGATACTACACTTTGATCTTAGCCAAAAGGCCGAGAAGCGATACTCAAATGTTTCCGAGTTTCCAAAGCCTATAAATCCTATGTCTTACTCAGACACGGTGTTTTAATTTTAAAACAAGCTACACAAATTTTGCAAATGTATATACAAAAAGCACACGAAACACGAGATCTTGCTTTGCTTTAATTACCCAACAGCATGAAACGATTTCTGCATGACAAAACTGGTGTGAAAATAAAAAAAGCGGCTTGTGAAATACGGCAAGTCGCAATAAAAGGGAGAATGCATTTTTAAACGTATGTCATACGTATACGTATTCGTATTTAATCTTAATCGAACAAAACAACATGACAATTTTAATTCATTCTATGTCCGACGAACGCAGATTTCAAAGCCTTGAAAATTTCATTGATCACAAAATAAATTCAACGCTTTTTCACAATCAGCACGGACTTTTCACTCTGTCGTTTAAATAAAAAACACACAAACAGTTCATCTGTTCTATTTTTTAAAGGAATTAACCGGTACAGCTATGTTTAAATTAATTTTAAAAGGAGGAAAAAACTTACCGGCCGACTGTAGTTTCCATCGTTTGCCCTCGTTCTGAGGCGACGTCGCTATTAACGATGATTGAAACAGTAGAAGGGGACGTAATTCTTTTCCCCGCGTTTTTCCGTAACGCTAAAAATTTATATAGAGTTTGTTTTAAAGGAACGAGAATACATTATTACACTGACATATGCTGTTATGAATACAAGCGAGAGAGAGAAAGAGAAAAAAAAAAACCCATCACATTATTAGAAAAGAAAAAAATACTTTTCAGAGAACAGACATAAACAAATAAAATAATATGCGATTTATTTTACATGCGCGAGAAGTAGAATTAATTTACAACAATGAGTAAAACTATACAATACATAACATAAAATAATATAGAAAAAGTATTAGAGAATATTTTACTGGGGCTGTTTCTCAGACTATAGAAGGAGCTATTTTTCTATTTTAATTTTCTCCCCGAAATGGGGAGTGAGCCGATCCTGGAGGTACTGCAATACCAGGCCAACTCGTGGCAAGAGCGGTGCAAGCACCTAACATCTCACCTAGTTGCAAAAATCAGTTTAATATCGAAGTACCCACATGGGGTACGTATCAGATATTAAGCTGATAAGAACAGATACTACACTTTGATCTTAGCCAAAAGGCCGAGAAGCGATACTCAAATGTTTCCGAGTTTCCAAAGCCTATAAATCCTATGTCTTACTCAGACACGGTGTTTTAATTTTAAAACAAGCTACACAAATTTTGCAAATGTATATACAAAAAGCACACGAAACACGAGATCTTGCTTTGCTTTAATTACCCAACAGCATGAAACGATTTCTGCATGACAAAACTGGTGTGAAAATAAAAAAAGCGGCTTGTGAAATACGGCAAGTCGCAATAAAAGGGAGAATGCATTTTTAAACGTATGTCATACGTATACGTATTCGTATTTAATCTTAATCGAACAAAACAACATGACAATTTTAATTCATTCTATGTCCGACGAACGCAGATTTCAAAGCCTTGAAAATTTCATTGATCACAAAATAAATTCAACGCTTTTTCACAATCAGCACGGACTTTTCACTCTGTCGTTTAAATAAAAAACACACAAACAGTTCATCTGTTCTATTTTTTAAAGGAATTAACCGGTACAGCTATGTTTAAATTAATTTTAAAAGGAGGAAAAAACTTACCGGCCGACTGTAGTTTCCATCGTTTGCCCTCGTTCTGAGGCGACGTCGCTATTAACGATGATTGAAACAGTAGAAGGGGACGTAATTCTTTTCCCCGCGTTTTTCCGTAACGCTAAAAATTTATATAGAGTTTGTTTTAAAGGAACGAGAATACATTATTACACTGACATATGCTGTTATGAATACAAGCGAGAGAGAGAAAGAGAAAAAAAAAAACCCATCACATTATTAGAAAAGAAAAAAATACTTTTCAGAGAACAGACATAAACAAATAAAATAATATGCGATTTATTTTACATGCGCGAGAAGTAGAATTAATTTACAACAATGAGTAAAACTATACAATACATAACATAAAATAATATAGAAAAAGTATTAGAGAATATTTTACTGGGGCTGTTTCTCAGACTATAGAAGGAGCTATTTTTCTATTTTAATTTTCTCCCCGAAATGGGGAGTGAGCCGATCCTGGAGGTACTGCAATACCAGGCCAACTCGTGGCAAGAGCGGTGCAAGCACCTAACATCTCACCTAGTTGCAAAAATCAGTTTAATATCGAAGTACCCACATGGGGTACGTATCAGATATTAAGCTGATAAGAACAGATACTACACTTTGATCTTAGCCAAAAGGCCGAGAAGCGATACTCAAATGTTTCCGAGTTTCCAAAGCCTATAAATCCTATGTCTTACTCAGACACGGTGTTTTAATTTTAAAACAAGCTACACAAATTTTGCAAATGTATATACAAAAAGCACACGAAACACGAGATCTTGCTTTGCTTTAATTACCCAACAGCATGAAACGATTTCTGCATGACAAAACTGGTGTGAAAATAAAAAAAGCGGCTTGTGAAATACGGCAAGTCGCAATAAAAGGGAGAATGCATTTTTAAACGTATGTCATACGTATACGTATTCGTATTTAATCTTAATCGAACAAAACAACATGACAATTTTAATTCATTCTATGTCCGACGAACGCAGATTTCAAAGCCTTGAAAATTTCATTGATCACAAAATAAATTCAACGCTTTTTCACAATCAGCACGGACTTTTCACTCTGTCGTTTAAATAAAAAACACACAAACAGTTCATCTGTTCTATTTTTTAAAGGAATTAACCGGTACAGCTATGTTTAAATTAATTTTAAAAGGAGGAAAAAACTTACCGGCCGACTGTAGTTTCCATCGTTTGCCCTCGTTCTGAGGCGACGTCGCTATTAACGATGATTGAAACAGTAGAAGGGGACGTAATTCTTTTCCCCGCGTTTTTCCGTAACGCTAAAAATTTATATAGAGTTTGTTTTAAAGGAACGAGAATACATTATTACACTGACATATGCTGTTATGAATACAAGCGAGAGAGAGAAAGAGAAAAAAAAAAACCCATCACATTATTAGAAAAGAAAAAAATACTTTTCAGAGAACAGACATAAACAAATAAAATAATATGCGATTTATTTTACATGCGCGAGAAGTAGAATTAATTTACAACAATGAGTAAAACTATACAATACATAACATAAAATAATATAGAAAAAGTATTAGAGAATATTTTACTGGGGCTGTTTCTCAGACTATAGAAGGAGCTATTTTTCTATTTTAATTTTCTCCCCGAAATGGGGAGTGAGCCGATCCTGGAGGTACTGCAATACCAGGCCAACTCGTGGCAAGAGCGGTGCAAGCACCTAACATCTCACCTAGTTGCAAAAATCAGTTTAATATCGAAGTACCCACATGGGGTACGTATCAGATATTAAGCTGATAAGAACAGATACTACACTTTGATCTTAGCCAAAAGGCCGAGAAGCGATACTCAAATGTTTCCGAGTTTCCAAAGCCTATAAATCCTATGTCTTACTCAGACACGGTGTTTTAATTTTAAAACAAGCTACACAAATTTTGCAAATGTATATACAAAAAGCACACGAAACACGAGATCTTGCTTTGCTTTAATTACCCAACAGCATGAAACGATTTCTGCATGACAAAACTGGTGTGAAAATAAAAAAAGCGGCTTGTGAAATACGGCAAGTCGCAATAAAAGGGAGAATGCATTTTTAAACGTATGTCATACGTATACGTATTCGTATTTAATCTTAATCGAACAAAACAACATGACAATTTTAATTCATTCTATGTCCGACGAACGCAGATTTCAAAGCCTTGAAAATTTCATTGATCACAAAATAAATTCAACGCTTTTTCACAATCAGCACGGACTTTTCACTCTGTCGTTTAAATAAAAAACACACAAACAGTTCATCTGTTCTATTTTTTAAAGGAATTAACCGGTACAGCTATGTTTAAATTAATTTTAAAAGGAGGAAAAAACTTACCGGCCGACTGTAGTTTCCATCGTTTGCCCTCGTTCTGAGGCGACGTCGCTATTAACGATGATTGAAACAGTAGAAGGGGACGTAATTCTTTTCCCCGCGTTTTTCCGTAACGCTAAAAATTTATATAGAGTTTGTTTTAAAGGAACGAGAATACATTATTACACTGACATATGCTGTTATGAATACAAGCGAGAGAGAGAAAGAGAAAAAAAAAAACCCATCACATTATTAGAAAAGAAAAAAATACTTTTCAGAGAACAGACATAAACAAATAAAATAATATGCGATTTATTTTACATGCGCGAGAAGTAGAATTAATTTACAACAATGAGTAAAACTATACAATACATAACATAAAATAATATAGAAAAAGTATTAGAGAATATTTTACTGGGGCTGTTTCTCAGACTATAGAAGGAGCTATTTTTCTATTTTAATTTTCTCCCCGAAATGGGGAGTGAGCCGATCCTGGAGGTACTGCAATACCAGGCCAACTCGTGGCAAGAGCGGTGCAAGCACCTAACATCTCACCTAGTTGCAAAAATCAGTTTAATATCGAAGTACCCACATGGGGTACGTATCAGATATTAAGCTGATAAGAACAGATACTACACTTTGATCTTAGCCAAAAGGCCGAGAAGCGATACTCAAATGTTTCCGAGTTTCCAAAGCCTATAAATCCTATGTCTTACTCAGACACGGTGTTTTAATTTTAAAACAAGCTACACAAATTTTGCAAATGTATATACAAAAAGCACACGAAACACGAGATCTTGCTTTGCTTTAATTACCCAACAGCATGAAACGATTTCTGCATGACAAAACTGGTGTGAAAATAAAAAAAAGCGGCTTGTGAAATACGGCAAGTCGCAATAAAAGGGAGAATGCATTTTTAAACGTATGTCATACGTATACGTATTCGTATTTAATCTTAATCGAACAAAACAACATGACAATTTTAATTCATTCTATGTCCGACGAACGCAGATTTCAAAGCCTTGAAAATTTCATTGATCACAAAATAAATTCAACGCTTTTTCACAATCAGCACGGACTTTTCACTCTGTCGTTTAAATAAAAAACACACAAACAGTTCATCTGTTCTATTTTTTAAAGGAATTAACCGGTACAGCTATGTTTAAATTAATTTTAAAAGGAGGAAAAAACTTACCGGCCGACTGTAGTTTCCATCGTTTGCCCTCGTTCTGAGGCGACGTCGCTATTAACGATGATTGAAACAGTAGAAGGGGACGTAATTCTTTTCCCCGCGTTTTTCCGTAACGCTAAAAATTTATATAGAGTTTGTTTTAAAGGAACGAGAATACATTATTACACTGACATATGCTGTTATGAATACAAGCGAGAGAGAGAAAGAGAAAAAAAAAAACCCATCACATTATTAGAAAAGAAAAAAATACTTTTCAGAGAACAGACATAAACAAATAAAATAATATGCGATTTATTTTACATGCGCGAGAAGTAGAATTAATTTACAACAATGAGTAAAACTATACAATACATAACATAAAATAATATAGAAAAAGTATTAGAGAATATTTTACTGGGGCTGTTTCTCAGACTATAGAAGGAGCTATTTTTCTATTTTAATTTTCTCCCCGAAATGGGGAGTGAGCCGATCCTGGAGGTACTGCAATACCAGGCCAACTCGTGGCAAGAGCGGTGCAAGCACCTAACATCT
>NW_026963499.1:0-31922 GCF_036588685.1 Mytilus trossulus
TCAAGATGGCCGCCGTTACCATGGAAACGGCAAAAATGTAAAAAACCGAAAAATGGTCCAAATTACATAAAACTTTCAGAACTAATAACTCATCGATAGAAGGCGTGACATCCATCTTGAGAACTTTCAAAATGGCTACCGTTGTCATGGAAACCGTCCAAACGTGAAAAAAACGAAAATAAATCCTTAATTAATTCATAGAAAATAAACCGCTACAGATACGACCAAAAAAACCGTAAGTAGAAAACAGTAGTATAAACTGTAGAATTCATTGCAGTTGGAATTTTTAAGATAGCTGCTGTTACCATGGAGATAACGCTTAAAGTGCAGATGGGACCCATATGGTAAAAAACGTCAAAGTAACATTTTTGTACAGATTTTAACCTCATTCCCGTTAAAATTATATTGTATTGTCATCTGTCTTTGAAATTTTCAAAATGGCCGCCGTTGCCATGGAAACAGCTTAAAAAAAAAAAAAAAAAAAAAAAAAAATCGAAAATTTGAGACAAAATTCTGTGATTAAGACTATGTGCAAAGCGCTTCTAGAATATGCTAGAAGAAAACTAATACATAATTCAAAGTGCTTCTATTTTATACGAAAATCGTGCTTAAGAGAGAAAATCGCCACTGAGAGAGAGAGAAACACGAAGAGTACACATAATTGACATTTCTGCACTTGCATTAAAGTACACATCCGTTAATTGAACACCTGCAAAAATAAACACATTAGCTGAAGTCAATCGATAAGCGTGTAATTAAATTGTACAAGATAAAATACATGTATCGTGTGATACGCGAGATATTGAAGAATAAAATGAACAGTTAGTATTCCGCTCCGTCAATATATACACATGTTGTCTGTCCAAGGTCCCCTCTAAAAAGAATAGTAATGTACTAACTCCACGATAATATACTTCAGTATCACGTGACACCACCTTTCTTCTTCGCGCGTGTGTCTAATTTAAGATTTTAAAGAGTTCCCCAACTATATATAGACATCACTCTTAGTCTACGAGAAGAGAAAGGGGGGGGGGGGTCAAAGTCATGTATACTATACGTGCCATGTGACTTTGGTACACTCGAACTGGTTGCTGATACTGTGACAAAGTCTAGAACGGGGTGACATCCTCCGCTATTGCTTGCAATGGCAAATCTAGTGTTAGAATAACTCATTCGCTATTCATTTTTTCTGATGAGAAAACAGGAAATAGAGTATTTTTCTCAATTGTACGTGTAAAATTGTTCACAGATATTTGTCACTGAACAGCACAAAACGTATAGACAAGGAATAAACCAATGCAAAATGTGTCACGTTATGCTATACAAAGTATTGATCAATCAATCAAATCATGATTCAAATGATCAAATCATGATAAGAGATCAATCAATCAAGTTTTGAGATCAAACAAGTAATGAGTCAAGTGCAGATATCGGAAAAAAACGTCCCCTTCCCATTTTACAAACTGCCTATCAATCGATTAATCAATCAATCAAACGATTAATCAATCAATGATTGATCAATCATGATCACAAACCATCAATCAACCAATCCACATATCTTTCACGTTGAGTTTATAAAACAAAATACGTTTAATTATCTGTTGACCAATCGACTTTTGCGTATTATTATGTCACCCCTTTGAAAAAGGGGGGATATATTGTTATTCTACGAATTTTTTCTTCCACACTTTTTGTCCAGCCGATTTCTCGGAGATGCCTTGACATGTATTTATAAAATTGCACCATAATGACAATCCCCATGTGCAAAGTTGCAGGAAGCATGGAATGGTTCAAGATGGCCGCCGTTACCATGGAAACGGCAAAAATGTAAAAAACCGAAAAATGGTCCAAATTACATAAAACTTTCAGAACTAATAACTCATCGATAGAAGGCGTGACATCCATCTTGAGAACTTTCAAAATGGCTACCGTTGTCATGGAAACCGTCCAAACGTGAAAAAAACGAAAATAAATCCTTAATTAATTCATAGAAAATAAACCGCTACAGATACGACCAAAAAAACCGTAAGTAGAAAACAGTAGTATAAACTGTAGAATTCATTGCAGTTGGAATTTTTAAGATAGCTGCTGTTACCATGGAGATAACGCTTAAAGTGCAGATGGGACCCATATGGTAAAAAACGTCAAAGTAACATTTTTGTACAGATTTTAACCTCATTCCCGTTAAAATTATATTGTATTGTCATCTGTCTTTGAAATTTTCAAAATGGCCGCCGTTGCCATGGAAACAGCTTAAAAAAAAAAAAAAAAAAAAAAAAAAAATCGAAAATTTGAGACAAAATTCTGTGATTAAGACTATGTGCAAAGCGCTTCTAGAATATGCTAGAAGAAAACTAATACATAATTCAAAGTGCTTCTATTTTATACGAAAATCGTGCTTAAGAGAGAAAATCGCCACTGAGAGAGAGAGAAACACGAAGAGTACACATAATTGACATTTCTGCACTTGCATTAAAGTACACATCCGTTAATTGAACACCTGCAAAAATAAACACATTAGCTGAAGTCAATCGATAAGCGTGTAATTAAATTGTACAAGATAAAATACATGTATCGTGTGATACGCGAGATATTGAAGAATAAAATGAACAGTTAGTATTCCGCTCCGTCAATATATACACATGTTGTCTGTCCAAGGTCCCCTCTAAAAAGAATAGTAATGTACTAACTCCACGATAATATACTTCAGTATCACGTGACACCACCTTTCTTCTTCGCGCGTGTGTCTAATTTAAGATTTTAAAGAGTTCCCCAACTATATATAGACATCACTCTTAGTCTACGAGAAGAGAAAGGGGGGGGGGGGGGTCAAAGTCATGTATACTATACGTGCCATGTGACTTTGGTACACTCGAACTGGTTGCTGATACTGTGACAAAGTCTAGAACGGGGTGACATCCTCCGCTATTGCTTGCAATGGCAAATCTAGTGTTAGAATAACTCATTCGCTATTCATTTTTTCTGATGAGAAAACAGGAAATAGAGTATTTTTCTCAATTGTACGTGTAAAATTGTTCACAGATATTTGTCACTGAACAGCACAAAACGTATAGACAAGGAATAAACCAATGCAAAATGTGTCACGTTATGCTATACAAAGTATTGATCAATCAATCAAATCATGATTCAAATGATCAAATCATGATAAGAGATCAATCAATCAAGTTTTGAGATCAAACAAGTAATGAGTCAAGTGCAGATATCGGAAAAAAACGTCCCCTTCCCATTTTACAAACTGCCTATCAATCGATTAATCAATCAATCAAACGATTAATCAATCAATGATTGATCAATCATGATCACAAACCATCAATCAACCAATCCACATATCTTTCACGTTGAGTTTATAAAACAAAATACGTTTAATTATCTGTTGACCAATCGACTTTTGCGTATTATTATGTCACCCCTTTGAAAAAGGGGGGATATATTGTTATTCTACGAATTTTTTCTTCCACACTTTTTGTCCAGCCGATTTCTCGGAGATGCCTTGACATGTATTTATAAAATTGCACCATAATGACAATCCTCATGTGCAAAGTTGCAGGAAGCATGGAATGGTTCAAGATGGCCGCCGTTACCATGGAAACGGCAAAAATGTAAAAAACCGAAAAATGGTCCAAATTACATAAAACTTTCAGAACTAATAACTCATCGATAGAAGGCGTGACATCCATCTTGAGAACTTTCAAAATGGCTACCGTTGTCATGGAAACCGTCCAAACGTGAAAAAAACGAAAATAAATCCTTAATTAATTCATAGAAAATAAACCGCTACAGATACGACCAAAAAAACCGTAAGTAGAAAACAGTAGTATAAACTGTAGAATTCATTGCAGTTGGAATTTTTAAGATAGCTGCTGTTACCATGGAGATAACGCTTAAAGTGCAGATGGGACCCATATGGTAAAAAACGTCAAAGTAACATTTTTGTACAGATTTTAACCTCATTCCCGTTAAAATTATATTGTATTGTCATCTGTCTTTGAAATTTTCAAAATGGCCGCCGTTGCCATGGAAACAGCTTAAAAAAAAAAAAAAAAAAAAAAAAAAATCGAAAATTTGAGACAAAATTCTGTGATTAAGACTATGTGCAAAGCGCTTCTAGAATATGCTAGAAGAAAACTAATACATAATTCAAAGTGCTTCTATTTTATACGAAAATCGTGCTTAAGAGAGAAAATCGCCACTGAGAGAGAGAGAAACACGAAGAGTACACATAATTGACATTTCTGCACTTGCATTAAAGTACACATCCGTTAATTGAACACCTGCAAAAATAAACACATTAGCTGAAGTCAATCGATAAGCGTGTAATTAAATTGTACAAGATAAAATACATGTATCGTGTGATACGCGAGATATTGAAGAATAAAATGAACAGTTAGTATTCCGCTCCGTCAATATATACACATGTTGTCTGTCCAAGGTCCCCTCTAAAAAGAATAGTAATGTACTAACTCCACGATAATATACTTCAGTATCACGTGACACCACCTTTCTTCTTCGCGCGTGTGTCTAATTTAAGATTTTAAAGAGTTCCCCAACTATATATAGACATCACTCTTAGTCTACGAGAAGAGAAAGGGGGGGGGGGGGTCAAAGTCATGTATACTATACGTGCCATGTGACTTTGGTACACTCGAACTGGTTGCTGATACTGTGACAAAGTCTAGAACGGGGTGACATCCTCCGCTATTGCTTGCAATGGCAAATCTAGTGTTAGAATAACTCATTCGCTATTCATTTTTTCTGATGAGAAAACAGGAAATAGAGTATTTTTCTCAATTGTACGTGTAAAATTGTTCACAGATATTTGTCACTGAACAGCACAAAACGTATAGACAAGGAATAAACCAATGCAAAATGTGTCACGTTATGCTATACAAAGTATTGATCAATCAATCAAATCATGATTCAAATGATCAAATCATGATAAGAGATCAATCAATCAAGTTTTGAGATCAAACAAGTAATGAGTCAAGTGCAGATATCGGAAAAAAACGTCCCCTTCCCATTTTACAAACTGCCTATCAATCGATTAATCAATCAATCAAACGATTAATCAATCAATGATTGATCAATCATGATCACAAACCATCAATCAACCAATCCACATATCTTTCACGTTGAGTTTATAAAACAAAATACGTTTAATTATCTGTTGACCAATCGACTTTTGCGTATTATTATGTCACCCCTTTGAAAAAGGGGGGATATATTGTTATTCTACGAATTTTTTCTTCCACACTTTTTGTCCAGCCGATTTCTCGGAGATGCCTTGACATGTATTTATAAAATTGCACCATAATGACAATCCTCATGTGCAAAGTTGCAGGAAGCATGGAATGGTTCAAGATGGCCGCCGTTACCATGGAAACGGCAAAAATGTAAAAAACCGAAAAATGGTCCAAATTACATAAAACTTTCAGAACTAATAACTCATCGATAGAAGGCGTGACATCCATCTTGAGAACTTTCAAAATGGCTACCGTTGTCATGGAAACCGTCCAAACGTGAAAAAAACGAAAATAAATCCTTAATTAATTCATAGAAAATAAACCGCTACAGATACGACCAAAAAAACCGTAAGTAGAAAACAGTAGTATAAACTGTAGAATTCATTGCAGTTGGAATTTTTAAGATAGCTGCTGTTACCATGGAGATAACGCTTAAAGTGCAGATGGGACCCATATGGTAAAAAACGTCAAAGTAACATTTTTGTACAGATTTTAACCTCATTCCCGTTAAAATTATATTGTATTGTCATCTGTCTTTGAAATTTTCAAAATGGCCGCCGTTGCCATGGAAACAGCTTAAAAAAAAAAAAAAAAAAAAAAAAAAAATCGAAAATTTGAGACAAAATTCTGTGATTAAGACTATGTGCAAAGCGCTTCTAGAATATGCTAGAAGAAAACTAATACATAATTCAAAGTGCTTCTATTTTATACGAAAATCGTGCTTAAGAGAGAAAATCGCCACTGAGAGAGAGAGAAACACGAAGAGTACACATAATTGACATTTCTGCACTTGCATTAAAGTACACATCCGTTAATTGAACACCTGCAAAAATAAACACATTAGCTGAAGTCAATCGATAAGCGTGTAATTAAATTGTACAAGATAAAATACATGTATCGTGTGATACGCGAGATATTGAAGAATAAAATGAACAGTTAGTATTCCGCTCCGTCAATATATACACATGTTGTCTGTCCAAGGTCCCCTCTAAAAAGAATAGTAATGTACTAACTCCACGATAATATACTTCAGTATCACGTGACACCACCTTTCTTCTTCGCGCGTGTGTCTAATTTAAGATTTTAAAGAGTTCCCCAACTATATATAGACATCACTCTTAGTCTACGAGAAGAGAAAGGGGGGGGGGGTCAAAGTCATGTATACTATACGTGCCATGTGACTTTGGTACACTCGAACTGGTTGCTGATACTGTGACAAAGTCTAGAACGGGGTGACATCCTCCGCTATTGCTTGCAATGGCAAATCTAGTGTTAGAATAACTCATTCGCTATTCATTTTTTCTGATGAGAAAACAGGAAATAGAGTATTTTTCTCAATTGTACGTGTAAAATTGTTCACAGATATTTGTCACTGAACAGCACAAAACGTATAGACAAGGAATAAACCAATGCAAAATGTGTCACGTTATGCTATACAAAGTATTGATCAATCAATCAAATCATGATTCAAATGATCAAATCATGATAAGAGATCAATCAATCAAGTTTTGAGATCAAACAAGTAATGAGTCAAGTGCAGATATCGGAAAAAAACGTCCCCTTCCCATTTTACAAACTGCCTATCAATCGATTAATCAATCAATCAAACGATTAATCAATCAATGATTGATCAATCATGATCACAAACCATCAATCAACCAATCCACATATCTTTCACGTTGAGTTTATAAAACAAAATACGTTTAATTATCTGTTGACCAATCGACTTTTGCGTATTATTATGTCACCCCTTTGAAAAAGGGGGGATATATTGTTATTCTACGAATTTTTTCTTCCACACTTTTTGTCCAGCCGATTTCTCGGAGATGCCTTGACATGTATTTATAAAATTGCACCATAATGACAATCCTCATGTGCAAAGTTGCAGGAAGCATGGAATGGTTCAAGATGGCCGCCGTTACCATGGAAACGGCAAAAATGTAAAAAACCGAAAAATGGTCCAAATTACATAAAACTTTCAGAACTAATAACTCATCGATAGAAGGCGTGACATCCATCTTGAGAACTTTCAAAATGGCTACCGTTGTCATGGAAACCGTCCAAACGTGAAAAAAACGAAAATAAATCCTTAATTAATTCATAGAAAATAAACCGCTACAGATACGACCAAAAAAACCGTAAGTAGAAAACAGTAGTATAAACTGTAGAATTCATTGCAGTTGGAATTTTTAAGATAGCTGCTGTTACCATGGAGATAACGCTTAAAGTGCAGATGGGACCCATATGGTAAAAAACGTCAAAGTAACATTTTTGTACAGATTTTAACCTCATTCCCGTTAAAATTATATTGTATTGTCATCTGTCTTTGAAATTTTCAAAATGGCCGCCGTTGCCATGGAAACAGCTTAAAAAAAAAAAAAAAAAAAAAAAAAAAATCGAAAATTTGAGACAAAATTCTGTGATTAAGACTATGTGCAAAGCGCTTCTAGAATATGCTAGAAGAAAACTAATACATAATTCAAAGTGCTTCTATTTTATACGAAAATCGTGCTTAAGAGAGAAAATCGCCACTGAGAGAGAGAGAAACACGAAGAGTACACATAATTGACATTTCTGCACTTGCATTAAAGTACACATCCGTTAATTGAACACCTGCAAAAATAAACACATTAGCTGAAGTCAATCGATAAGCGTGTAATTAAATTGTACAAGATAAAATACATGTATCGTGTGATACGCGAGATATTGAAGAATAAAATGAACAGTTAGTATTCCGCTCCGTCAATATATACACATGTTGTCTGTCCAAGGTCCCCTCTAAAAAGAATAGTAATGTACTAACTCCACGATAATATACTTCAGTATCACGTGACACCACCTTTCTTCTTCGCGCGTGTGTCTAATTTAAGATTTTAAAGAGTTCCCCAACTATATATAGACATCACTCTTAGTCTACGAGAAGAGAAAGGGGGGGGGGGTCAAAGTCATGTATACTATACGTGCCATGTGACTTTGGTACACTCGAACTGGTTGCTGATACTGTGACAAAGTCTAGAACGGGGTGACATCCTCCGCTATTGCTTGCAATGGCAAATCTAGTGTTAGAATAACTCATTCGCTATTCATTTTTTCTGATGAGAAAACAGGAAATAGAGTATTTTTCTCAATTGTACGTGTAAAATTGTTCACAGATATTTGTCACTGAACAGCACAAAACGTATAGACAAGGAATAAACCAATGCAAAATGTGTCACGTTATGCTATACAAAGTATTGATCAATCAATCAAATCATGATTCAAATGATCAAATCATGATAAGAGATCAATCAATCAAGTTTTGAGATCAAACAAGTAATGAGTCAAGTGCAGATATCGGAAAAAAACGTCCCCTTCCCATTTTACAAACTGCCTATCAATCGATTAATCAATCAATCAAACGATTAATCAATCAATGATTGATCAATCATGATCACAAACCATCAATCAACCAATCCACATATCTTTCACGTTGAGTTTATAAAACAAAATACGTTTAATTATCTGTTGACCAATCGACTTTTGCGTATTATTATGTCACCCCTTTGAAAAAGGGGGGATATATTGTTATTCTACGAATTTTTTCTTCCACACTTTTTGTCCAGCCGATTTCTCGGAGATGCCTTGACATGTATTTATAAAATTGCACCATAATGACAATCCTCATGTGCAAAGTTGCAGGAAGCATGGAATGGTTCAAGATGGCCGCCGTTACCATGGAAACGGCAAAAATGTAAAAAACCGAAAAATGGTCCAAATTACATAAAACTTTCAGAACTAATAACTCATCGATAGAAGGCGTGACATCCATCTTGAGAACTTTCAAAATGGCTACCGTTGTCATGGAAACCGTCCAAACGTGAAAAAAACGAAAATAAATCCTTAATTAATTCATAGAAAATAAACCGCTACAGATACGACCAAAAAAACCGTAAGTAGAAAACAGTAGTATAAACTGTAGAATTCATTGCAGTTGGAATTTTTAAGATAGCTGCTGTTACCATGGAGATAACGCTTAAAGTGCAGATGGGACCCATATGGTAAAAAACGTCAAAGTAACATTTTTGTACAGATTTTAACCTCATTCCCGTTAAAATTATATTGTATTGTCATCTGTCTTTGAAATTTTCAAAATGGCCGCCGTTGCCATGGAAACAGCTTAAAAAAAAAAAAAAAAAAAAAAAAAAAATCGAAAATTTGAGACAAAATTCTGTGATTAAGACTATGTGCAAAGCGCTTCTAGAATATGCTAGAAGAAAACTAATACATAATTCAAAGTGCTTCTATTTTATACGAAAATCGTGCTTAAGAGAGAAAATCGCCACTGAGAGAGAGAGAAACACGAAGAGTACACATAATTGACATTTCTGCACTTGCATTAAAGTACACATCCGTTAATTGAACACCTGCAAAAATAAACACATTAGCTGAAGTCAATCGATAAGCGTGTAATTAAATTGTACAAGATAAAATACATGTATCGTGTGATACGCGAGATATTGAAGAATAAAATGAACAGTTAGTATTCCGCTCCGTCAATATATACACATGTTGTCTGTCCAAGGTCCCCTCTAAAAAGAATAGTAATGTACTAACTCCACGATAATATACTTCAGTATCACGTGACACCACCTTTCTTCTTCGCGCGTGTGTCTAATTTAAGATTTTAAAGAGTTCCCCAACTATATATAGACATCACTTTTAGTCTACGAGAAGAGAAAGGGGGGGGGGGGGGGTCAAAGGCATGTATACTATACGTGCCATGTGACTTTGGTACACTCGAACTGGTTGCTGATACTGTGACAAAGTCTAGAACGGGGTGACATCCTCCGCTATTGCTTGCAATGGCAAATCTAGTGTTAGAATAACTCATTCGCTATTCATTTTTTCTGATGAGAAAACAGGAAATAGAGTATTTTTCTCAATTGTACGTGTAAAATTGTTCACAGATATTTGTCACTGAACAGCACAAAACGTATAGACAAGGAATAAACCAATGCAAAATGTGTCACGTTATGCTATACAAAGTATTGATCAATCAATCAAATCATGATTCAAATGATCAAATCATGATAAGAGATCAATCAATCAAGTTTTGAGATCAAACAAGTAATGAGTCAAGTGCAGATATCGGAAAAAAACGTCCCCTTCCCATTTTACAAACTGCCTATCAATCGATTAATCAATCAATCAAACGATTAATCAATCAATGATTGATCAATCATGATCACAAACCATCAATCAACCAATCCACATATCTTTCACGTTGAGTTTATAAAACAAAATACGTTTAATTATCTGTTGACCAATCGACTTTTGCGTATTATTATGTCACCCCTTTGAAAAAGGGGGGATATATTGTTATTCTACGAATTTTTTCTTCCACACTTTTTGTCCAGCCGATTTCTCGGAGATGCCTTGACATGTATTTATAAAATTGCACCATAATGACAATCCCCATGTGCAAAGTTGCAGGAAGCATGGAATGGTTCAAGATGGCCGCCGTTACCATGGAAACGGCAAAAATGTAAAAAACCGAAAAATGGTCCAAATTACATAAAACTTTCAGAACTAATAACTCATCGATAGAAGGCGTGACATCCATCTTGAGAACTTTCAAAATGGCTACCGTTGTCATGGAAACCGTCCAAACGTGAAAAAAACGAAAATAAATCCTTAATTAATTCATAGAAAATAAACCGCTACAGATACGACCAAAAAAACCGTAAGTAGAAAACAGTAGTATAAACTGTAGAATTCATTGCAGTTGGAATTTTTAAGATAGCTGCTGTTACCATGGAGATAACGCTTAAAGTGCAGATGGGACCCATATGGTAAAAAACGTCAAAGTAACATTTTTGTACAGATTTTAACCTCATTCCCGTTAAAATTATATTGTATTGTCATCTGTCTTTGAAATTTTCAAAATGGCCGCCGTTGCCATGGAAACAGCTTAAAAAAAAAAAAAAAAATAAAAAAAAATTCGAAAATTTGAGACAAAATTCTGTGATTAAGACTATGTGCAAAGCGCTTCTAGAATATGCTAGAAGAAAACTAATACATAATTCAAAGTGCTTCTATTTTATACGAAAATCGTGCTTAAGAGAGAAAATCGCCACTGAGAGAGAGAGAAACACGAAGAGTACACATAATTGACATTTCTGCACTTGCATTAAAGTACACATCCGTTAATTGAACACCTGCAAAAATAAACACATTAGCTGAAGTCAATCGATAAGCGTGTAATTAAATTGTACAAGATAAAATACATGTATCGTGTGATACGCGAGATATTGAAGAATAAAATGAACAGTTAGTATTCCGCTCCGTCAATATATACACATGTTGTCTGTCCAAGGTCCCCTCTAAAAAGAATAGTAATGTACTAACTCCACGATAATATACTTCAGTATCACGTGACACCACCTTTCTTCTTCGCGCGTGTGTCTAATTTAAGATTTTAAAGAGTTCCCCAACTATATATAGACATCACTCTTAGTCTACGAGAAGAGAAAGGGGGGGGGGTCAAAGTCATGTATACTATACGTGCCATGTGACTTTGGTACACTCGAACTGGTTGCTGATACTGTGACAAAGTCTAGAACGGGGTGACATCCTCCGCTATTGCTTGCAATGGCAAATCTAGTGTTAGAATAACTCATTCGCTATTCATTTTTTCTGATGAGAAAACAGGAAATAGAGTATTTTTCTCAATTGTACGTGTAAAATTGTTCACAGATATTTGTCACTGAACAGCACAAAACGTATAGACAAGGAATAAACCAATGCAAAATGTGTCACGTTATGCTATACAAAGTATTGATCAATCAATCAAATCATGATTCAAATGATCAAATCATGATAAGAGATCAATCAATCAAGTTTTGAGATCAAACAAGTAATGAGTCAAGTGCAGATATCGGAAAAAAACGTCCCCTTCCCATTTTACAAACTGCCTATCAATCGATTAATCAATCAATCAAACGATTAATCAATCAATGATTGATCAATCATGATCACAAACCATCAATCAACCAATCCACATATCTTTCACGTTGAGTTTATAAAACAAAATACGTTTAATTATCTGTTGACCAATCGACTTTTGCGTATTTATGTCACCCCTTTGAAAAAGGGGGGATATATTGTTATTCTACGAATTTTTTCTTCCACACTTTTTGTCCAGCCGATTTCTCGGAGATGCCTTGACATGTATTTATAAAATTGCACCATAATGACAATCCCCATGTGCAAAGTTGCAGGAAGCATGGAATGGTTCAAGATGGCCGCCGTTACCATGGAAACGGCAAAAATGTAAAAAACCGAAAAATGGTCCAAATTACATAAAACTTTCAGAACTAATAACTCATCGATAGAAGGCGTGACTTCCATCTTGAGAACTTTCAAAATGGCTACCGTTGTCATGGAAACCGTCCAAACGTGAAAAAAACGAAAATAAATCCTTAATTAATTCATAGAAAATAAACCGCTACAGATACGACCAAAAAAACCGTAAGTAGAAAACAGTAGTATAAACTGTAGAATTCATTGCCGTTGGAATTTTTAAGATAGCTGCTGTTACCATGGAGATAACGCTTAAAGTGCACATGGGGCCCATATGGTAAAAAACGTCAAAGTAACATTTTTGTACAGATTTTAACCTCATTCCCGTTAAAATTATATTGTATTGTCATCTGTCTTTGAAATTTTCAAAATGGCCGCCGTTGCCATGGAAACAGCTAAAAAAAAAAAAAAAAAAAAAAAAAAAAAAATCGAAAATTTGAGACAAAATTCTGTGATTAAGACTATGTGCAAAACGTCTTCTAGAATATGCTAGAAGAAAACTAATACATAATTCAAAGTGCTTCTATTCTATACGAAAATCGTGCGAGAGAAAATCGCCACTGAGAGAGAGAGAAACACGAAGAGTACACATAATTGACATTTCTGCACTTGCATTAAAGTACACATCCGTTAATTGAACACCTGCAAAAATATACACATTAGCTGAAATCAATCGATAAGCGTGTAATTAAATTGTACAAGATAAAATACATGTATCGTGTGATACGCGAGATATTGAAGAATAAAATGAACAGTTAGTATGCCGCTCCGTCAATATATACACATGTTGTCTGTCCAAGGTCCCCTCTAAAAAGAATAGTAATGTACTAACTCCACGATAATATACTTCAGTATCACGTGACACCACCTTTCTTCTTCGCGCGTGTGTCTAATGAGTTCCCCAACTATATATAGACATCACTCTTAGTCTACGAGAAGAGAAAAGGGGGGGGGGGTCTAAGGCATGTATACTATACGTGCTATGTGACTTTGGTACACTCAAACTGGTTGCTGCTACTGTGACAAAGTCTAGAACGGGGTGACATCCTCCGCTATCGCGCGTGTGTCTAATTTAAGATTTTAAAGAGTTCCCCAACTATATATAGACATCACTCTTAGTCTACGAGAAGAGAAAGGGGGGGGGGGTCAAAGTCATGTATACTATACGTGCCATGTGACTTTGGTACACTCGAACTGGTTGCTGATACTGTGACAAAGTCTAGAACGGGGTGACATCCTCCGCTATTGCTTGCAATGGCAAATCTAGTGTTAGAATAACTCATTCGCTATTCATTTTTTCTGATGAGAAAACAGGAAATAGAGTATTTTTCTCAATTGTACGTGTAAAATTGTTCACAGATATTTGTCACTGAACAGCACAAAACGTATAGACAAGGAATAAACCAATGCAAAATGTGTCACGTTATGCTATACAAAGTATTGATCAATCAATCAAATCATGATTCAAATGATCAAATCATGATAAGAGATCAATCAATCAAGTTTTGAGATCAAACAAGTAATGAGTCAAGTGCAGATATCGGAAAAAAACGTCCCCTTCCCATTTTACAAACTGCCTATCAATCGATTAATCAATCAATCAAACGATTAATCAATCAATGATTGATCAATCATGATCACAAACCATCAATCAACCAATCCACATATCTTTCACGTTGAGTTTATAAAACAAAATACGTTTAATTATCTGTTGACCAATCGACTTTTGCGTATTATTATGTCACCCCTTTGAAAAAGGGGGGATATATTGTTATTCTACGAATTTTTTCTTCCACACTTTTTGTCCAGCCGATTTCTCGGAGATGCCTTGACATGTATTTATAAAATTGCACCATAATGACAATCCTCATGTGCAAAGTTGCAGGAAGCATGGAATGGTTCAAGATGGCCGCCGTTACCATGGAAACGGCAAAAATGTAAAAAACCGAAAAATGGTCCAAATTACATAAAACTTTCAGAACTAATAATTCATCGATAGAAGGCGTGACATCCATCTTGAGAACTTTCAAAATGGCTACCGTTGTCATGGAAACCGTCCAAACGTGAAAAAAACGAAAATAAATCCTTAATTAATTCATAGAAAATAAACCGCTACAGATACGACCAAAAAAACCGTAAGTAGAAAACAGTAGTATAAACTGTAGAATTCATTGCAGTTGGAATTTTTAAGATAGCTGCTGTTACCATGGAGATAACGCTTAAAGTGCAGATGGGACCCATATGGTAAAAAACGTCAAAGTAACATTTTTGTACAGATTTTAACCTCATTCCCGTTAAAATTATATTGTATTGTCATCTGTCTTTGAAATTTTCAAAATGGCCGCCGTTGCCATGGAAACAGCTTAAAAAAAAAAAAAAAAAAAAAAAAAAAATCGAAAATTTGAGACAAAATTCTGTGATTAAGACTATGTGCAAAGCGCTTCTAGAATATGCTAGAAGAAAACTAATACATAATTCAAAGTGCTTCTATTTTATACGAAAATCGTGCTTAAGAGAGAAAATCGCCACTGAGAGAGAGAGAAACACGAAGAGTACACATAATTGACATTTCTGCACTTGCATTAAAGTACACATCCGTTAATTGAACACCTGCAAAAATAAACACATTAGCTGAAGTCAATCGATAAGCGTGTAATTAAATTGTACAAGATAAAATACATGTATCGTGTGATACGCGAGATATTGAAGAATAAAATGAACAGTTAGTATTCCGCTCCGTCAATATATACACATGTTGTCTGTCCAAGGTCCCCTCTAAAAAGAATAGTAATGTACTAACTCCACGATAATATACTTCAGTATCACGTGACACCACCTTTCTTCTTCGCGCGTGTGTCTAATTTAAGATTTTAAAGAGTTCCCCAACTATATATAGACATCACTCTTAGTCTACGAGAAGAGAAAGGGGGGGGGGGTCAAAGTCATGTATACTATACGTGCCATGTGACTTTGGTACACTCGAACTGGTTGCTGATACTGTGACAAAGTCTAGAACGGGGTGACATCCTCCGCTATTGCTTGCAATGGCAAATCTAGTGTTAGAATAACTCATTCGCTATTCATTTTTTCTGATGAGAAAACAGGAAATAGAGTATTTTTCTCAATTGTACGTGTAAAATTGTTCACAGATATTTGTCACTGAACAGCACAAAACGTATAGACAAGGAATAAACCAATGCAAAATGTGTCACGTTATGCTATACAAAGTATTGATCAATCAATCAAATCATGATTCAAATGATCAAATCATGATAAGAGATCAATCAATCAAGTTTTGAGATCAAACAAGTAATGAGTCAAGTGCAGATATCGGAAAAAAACGTCCCCTTCCCATTTTACAAACTGCCTATCAATCGATTAATCAATCAATCAAACGATTAATCAATCAATGATTGATCAATCATGATCACAAACCATCAATCAACCAATCCACATATCTTTCACGTTGAGTTTATAAAACAAAATACGTTTAATTATCTGTTGACCAATCGACTTTTGCGTATTATTATGTCACCCCTTTGAAAAAGGGGGGATATATTGTTATTCTACGAATTTTTTCTTCCACACTTTTTGTCCAGCCGATTTCTCGGAGATGCCTTGACATGTATTTATAAAATTGCACCATAATGACAATCCTCATGTGCAAAGTTGCAGGAAGCATGGAATGGTTCAAGATGGCCGCCGTTACCATGGAAACGGCAAAAATGTAAAAAACCGAAAAATGGTCCAAATTACATAAAACTTTCAGAACTAATAACTCATCGATAGAAGGCGTGACATCCATCTTGAGAACTTTCAAAATGGCTACCGTTGTCATGGAAACCGTCCAAACGTGAAAAAAACGAAAATAAATCCTTAATTAATTCATAGAAAATAAACCGCTACAGATACGACCAAAAAAACCGTAAGTAGAAAACAGTAGTATAAACTGTAGAATTCATTGCAGTTGGAATTTTTAAGATAGCTGCTGTTACCATGGAGATAACGCTTAAAGTGCAGATGGGACCCATATGGTAAAAAACGTCAAAGTAACATTTTTGTACAGATTTTAACCTCATTCCCGTTAAAATTATATTGTATTGTCATCTGTCTTTGAAATTTTCAAAATGGCCGCCGTTGCCATGGAAACAGCTTAAAAAAAAAAAAAAAAAAAAAAAAAAAATCGAAAATTTGAGACAAAATTCTGTGATTAAGACTATGTGCAAAGCGCTTCTAGAATATGCTAGAAGAAAACTAATACATAATTCAAAGTGCTTCTATTTTATACGAAAATCGTGCTTAAGAGAGAAAATCGCCACTGAGAGAGAGAGAAACACGAAGAGTACACATAATTGACATTTCTGCACTTGCATTAAAGTACACATCCGTTAATTGAACACCTGCAAAAATAAACACATTAGCTGAAGTCAATCGATAAGCGTGTAATTAAATTGTACAAGATAAAATACATGTATCGTGTGATACGCGAGATATTGAAGAATAAAATGAACAGTTAGTATTCCGCTCCGTCAATATATACACATGTTGTCTGTCCAAGGTCCCCTCTAAAAAGAATAGTAATGTACTAACTCCACGATAATATACTTCAGTATCACGTGACACCACCTTTCTTCTTCGCGCGTGTGTCTAATTTAAGATTTTAAAGAGTTCCCCAACTATATATAGACATCACTTTTAGTCTACGAGAAGAGAAAGGGGGGGGGGGGGGGTCAAAGGCATGTATACTATACGTGCCATGTGACTTTGGTACACTCGAACTGGTTGCTGATACTGTGACAAAGTCTAGAACGGGGTGACATCCTCCGCTATTGCTTGCAATGGCAAATCTAGTGTTAGAATAACTCATTCGCTATTCATTTTTTCTGATGAGAAAACAGGAAATAGAGTATTTTTCTCAATTGTACGTGTAAAATTGTTCACAGATATTTGTCACTGAACAGCACAAAACGTATAGACAAGGAATAAACCAATGCAAAATGTGTCACGTTATGCTATACAAAGTATTGATCAATCAATCAAATCATGATTCAAATGATCAAATCATGATAAGAGATCAATCAATCAAGTTTTGAGATCAAACAAGTAATGAGTCAAGTGCAGATATCGGAAAAAAACGTCCCCTTCCCATTTTACAAACTGCCTATCAATCGATTAATCAATCAATCAAACGATTAATCAATCAATGATTGATCAATCATGATCACAAACCATCAATCAACCAATCCACATATCTTTCACGTTGAGTTTATAAAACAAAATACGTTTAATTATCTGTTGACCAATCGACTTTTGCGTATTATTATGTCACCCCTTTGAAAAAGGGGGGATATATTGTTATTCTACGAATTTTTTCTTCCACACTTTTTGTCCAGCCGATTTCTCGGAGATGCCTTGACATGTATTTATAAAATTGCACCATAATGACAATCCCCATGTGCAAAGTTGCAGGAAGCATGGAATGGTTCAAGATGGCCGCCGTTACCATGGAAACGGCAAAAATGTAAAAAACCGAAAAATGGTCCAAATTACATAAAACTTTCAGAACTAATAACTCATCGATAGAAGGCGTGACATCCATCTTGAGAACTTTCAAAATGGCTACCGTTGTCATGGAAACCGTCCAAACGTGAAAAAAACGAAAATAAATCCTTAATTAATTCATAGAAAATAAACCGCTACAGATACGACCAAAAAAACCGTAAGTAGAAAACAGTAGTATAAACTGTAGAATTCATTGCAGTTGGAATTTTTAAGATAGCTGCTGTTACCATGGAGATAACGCTTAAAGTGCAGATGGGACCCATATGGTAAAAAACGTCAAAGTAACATTTTTGTACAGATTTTAACCTCATTCCCGTTAAAATTATATTGTATTGTCATCTGTCTTTGAAATTTTCAAAATGGCCGCCGTTGCCATGGAAACAGCTTAAAAAAAAAAAAAAAAATAAAAAAAAATTCGAAAATTTGAGACAAAATTCTGTGATTAAGACTATGTGCAAAGCGCTTCTAGAATATGCTAGAAGAAAACTAATACATAATTCAAAGTGCTTCTATTTTATACGAAAATCGTGCTTAAGAGAGAAAATCGCCACTGAGAGAGAGAGAAACACGAAGAGTACACATAATTGACATTTCTGCACTTGCATTAAAGTACACATCCGTTAATTGAACACCTGCAAAAATAAACACATTAGCTGAAGTCAATCGATAAGCGTGTAATTAAATTGTACAAGATAAAATACATGTATCGTGTGATACGCGAGATATTGAAGAATAAAATGAACAGTTAGTATTCCGCTCCGTCAATATATACACATGTTGTCTGTCCAAGGTCCCCTCTAAAAAGAATAGTAATGTACTAACTCCACGATAATATACTTCAGTATCACGTGACACCACCTTTCTTCTTCGCGCGTGTGTCTAATTTAAGATTTTAAAGAGTTCCCCAACTATATATAGACATCACTCTTAGTCTACGAGAAGAGAAAGGGGGGGGGGGTCAAAGTCATGTATACTATACGTGCCATGTGACTTTGGTACACTCGAACTGGTTGCTGATACTGTGACAAAGTCTAGAACGGGGTGACATCCTCCGCTATTGCTTGCAATGGCAAATCTAGTGTTAGAATAACTCATTCGCTATTCATTTTTTCTGATGAGAAAACAGGAAATAGAGTATTTTTCTCAATTGTACGTGTAAAATTGTTCACAGATATTTGTCACTGAACAGCACAAAACGTATAGACAAGGAATAAACCAATGCAAAATGTGTCACGTTATGCTATACAAAGTATTGATCAATCAATCAAATCATGATTCAAATGATCAAATCATGATAAGAGATCAATCAATCAAGTTTTGAGATCAAACAAGTAATGAGTCAAGTGCAGATATCGGAAAAAAACGTCCCCTTCCCATTTTACAAACTGCCTATCAATCGATTAATCAATCAATCAAACGATTAATCAATCAATGATTGATCAATCATGATCACAAACCATCAATCAACCAATCCACATATCTTTCACGTTGAGTTTATAAAACAAAATACGTTTAATTATCTGTTGACCAATCGACTTTTGCGTATTATTATGTCACCCCTTTGAAAAAGGGGGGATATATTGTTATTCTACGAATTTTTTCTTCCACACTTTTTGTCCAGCCGATTTCTCGGAGATGCCTTGACATGTATTTATAAAATTGCACCATAATGACAATCCCCATGTGCAAAGTTGCAGGAAGCATGGAATGGTTCAAGATGGCCGCCGTTACCATGGAAACGGCAAAAATGTAAAAAACCGAAAAATGGTCCAAATTACATAAAACTTTCAGAACTAATAACTCATCGATAGAAGGCGTGACATCCATCTTGAGAACTTTCAAAATGGCTACCGTTGTCATGGAAACCGTCCAAACGTGAAAAAAACGAAAATAAATCCTTAATTAATTCATAGAAAATAAACCGCTACAGATACGACCAAAAAAACCGTAAGTAGAAAACAGTAGTATAAACTGTAGAATTCATTGCAGTTGGAATTTTTAAGATAGCTGCTGTTACCATGGAGATAACGCTTAAAGTGCAGATGGGACCCATATGGTAAAAAACGTCAAAGTAACATTTTTGTACAGATTTTAACCTCATTCCCGTTAAAATTATATTGTATTGTCATCTGTCTTTGAAATTTTCAAAATGGCCGCCGTTGCCATGGAAACAGCTTAAAAAAAAAAAAAAAAAAAAAAAAAAATCGAAAATTTGAGACAAAATTCTGTGATTAAGACTATGTGCAAAGCGCTTCTAGAATATGCTAGAAGAAAACTAATACATAATTCAAAGTGCTTCTATTTTATACGAAAATCGTGCTTAAGAGAGAAAATCGCCACTGAGAGAGAGAGAAACACGAAGAGTACACATAATTGACATTTCTGCACTTGCATTAAAGTACACATCCGTTAATTGAACACCTGCAAAAATAAACACATTAGCTGAAGTCAATCGATAAGCGTGTAATTAAATTGTACAAGATAAAATACATGTATCGTGTGATACGCGAGATATTGAAGAATAAAATGAACAGTTAGTATTCCGCTCCGTCAATATATACACATGTTGTCTGTCCAAGGTCCCCTCTAAAAAGAATAGTAATGTACTAACTCCACGATAATATACTTCAGTATCACGTGACACCACCTTTCTTCTTCGCGCGTGTGTCTAATTTAAGATTTTAAAGAGTTCCCCAACTATATATAGACATCACTTTTAGTCTACGAGAAGAGAAAGGGGGGGGGGGGTCAAAGGCATGTATACTATACGTGCCATGTGACTTTGGTACACTCGAACTGGTTGCTGATACTGTGACAAAGTCTAGAACGGGGTGACATCCTCCGCTATTGCTTGCAATGGCAAATCTAGTGTTAGAATAACTCATTCGCTATTCATTTTTTCTGATGAGAAAACAGGAAATAGAGTATTTTTCTCAATTGTACGTGTAAAATTGTTCACAGATATTTGTCACTGAACAGCACAAAACGTATAGACAAGGAATAAACCAATGCAAAATGTGTCACGTTATGCTATACAAAGTATTGATCAATCAATCAAATCATGATTCAAATGATCAAATCATGATAAGAGATCAATCAATCAAGTTTTGAGATCAAACAAGTAATGAGTCAAGTGCAGATATCGGAAAAAAACGTCCCCTTCCCATTTTACAAACTGCCTATCAATCGATTAATCAATTAATCAAACGATTAATCAATCAATGATTGATCAATCATGATCACAAACCATCAATCAACCAATCCACATATCTTTCACGTTGAGTTTATAAAACAAAATACGTTTAATTATCTGTTGACCAATCGACTTTTGCGTATTATTATGTCACCCCTTTGAAAAAGGGGGGATATATTGTTATTCTACGAATTTTTTCTTCCACACTTTTTGTCCAGCCGATTTCTCGGAGATGCCTTGACATGTATTTATAAAATTGCACCATAATGACAATCCCCATGTGCAAAGTTGCAGGAAGCATGGAATGGTTCAAGATGGCCGCCGTTACCATGGAAACGGCAAAAATGTAAAAAACCGAAAAATGGTCCAAATTACATAAAACTTTCAGAACTAATAACTCATCGATAGAAGGCGTGACATCCATCTTGAGAACTTTCAAAATGGCTACCGTTGTCATGGAAACCGTCCAAACGTGAAAAAAACGAAAATAAATCCTTAATTAATTCATAGAAAATAAACCGCTACAGATACGACCAAAAAAACCGTAAGTAGAAAACAGTAGTATAAACTGTAGAATTCATTGCAGTTGGAATTTTTAAGATAGCTGCTGTTACCATGGAGATAACGCTTAAAGTGCAGATGGGACCCATATGGTAAAAAACGTCAAAGTAACATTTTTGTACAGATTTTAACCTCATTCCCGTTAAAATTATATTGTATTGTCATCTGTCTTTGAAATTTTCAAAATGGCCGCCGTTGCCATGGAAACAGCTTAAAAAAAATAAAAAAAAAAAAAAAAAAATCGAAAATTTGAGACAAAATTCTGTGATTAAGACTATGTGCAAAGCGCTTCTAGAATATGCTAGAAGAAAACTAATACATAATTCAAAGTGCTTCTATTTTATACGAAAATCGTGCTTAAGAGAGAAAATCGCCACTGAGAGAGAGAGAAACACGAAGAGTACACATAATTGACATTTCTGCACTTGCATTAAAGTACACATCCGTTAATTGAACACCTGCAAAAATAAACACATTAGCTGAAGTCAATCGATAAGCGTGTAATTAAATTGTACAAGATAAAATACATGTATCGTGTGATACGCGAGATATTGAAGAATAAAATGAACAGTTAGTATTCCGCTCCGTCAATATATACACATGTTGTCTGTCCAAGGTCCCCTCTAAAAAGAATAGTAATGTACTAACTCCACGATAATATACTTCAGTATCACGTGACACCACCTTTCTTCTTCGCGCGTGTGTCTAATTTAAGATTTTAAAGAGTTCCCCAACTATATATAGACATCACTTTTAGTCTACGAGAAGAGAAAGGGGGGGGGGGGGGTCAAAGGCATGTATACTATACGTGCCATGTGACTTTGGTACACTCGAACTGGTTGCTGATACTGTGACAAAGTCTAGAACGGGGTGACATCCTCCGCTATTGCTTGCAATGGCAAATCTAGTGTTAGAATAACTCATTCGCTATTCATTTTTTCTGATGAGAAAACAGGAAATAGAGTATTTTTCTCAATTGTACGTGTAAAATTGTTCACAGATATTTGTCACTGAACAGCACAAAACGTATAGACAAGGAATAAACCAATGCAAAATGTGTCACGTTATGCTATACAAAGTATTGATCAATCAATCAAATCATGATTCAAATGATCAAATCATGATAAGAGATCAATCAATCAAGTTTTGAGATCAAACAAGTAATGAGTCAAGTGCAGATATCGGAAAAAAACGTCCCCTTCCCATTTTACAAACTGCCTATCAATCGATTAATCAATCAATCAAACGATTAATCAATCAATGATTGATCAATCATGATCACAAACCATCAATCAACCAATCCACATATCTTTCACGTTGAGTTTATAAAACAAAATACGTTTAATTATCTGTTGACCAATCGACTTTTGCGTATTATTATGTCACCCCTTTGAAAAAGGGGGGATATATTGTTATTCTACGAATTTTTTCTTCCACACTTTTTGTCCAGCCGATTTCTCGGAGATGCCTTGACATGTATTTATAAAATTGCACCATAATGACAATCCCCATGTGCAAAGTTGCAGGAAGCATGGAATGGTTCAAGATGGCCGCCGTTACCATGGAAACGGCAAAAATGTAAAAAACCGAAAAATGGTCCAAATTACATAAAACTTTCAGAACTAATAACTCATCGATAGAAGGCGTGACATCCATCTTGAGAACTTTCAAAATGGCTACCGTTGTCATGGAAACCGTCCAAACGTGAAAAAAACGAAAATAAATCCTTAATTAATTCATAGAAAATAAACCGCTACAGATACGACCAAAAAAACCGTAAGTAGAAAACAGTAGTATAAACTGTAGAATTCATTGCAGTTGGAATTTTTAAGATAGCTGCTGTTACCATGGAGATAACGCTTAAAGTGCAGATGGGACCCATATGGTAAAAAACGTCAAAGTAACATTTTTGTACAGATTTTAACCTCATTCCCGTTAAAATTATATTGTATTGTCATCTGTCTTTGAAATTTTCAAAATGGCCGCCGTTGCCATGGAAACAGCTTAAAAAAAATAAAAAAAAAAAAAAAAAAATCGAAAATTTGAGACAAAATTCTGTGATTAAGACTATGTGCAAAGCGCTTCTAGAATATGCTAGAAGAAAACTAATACATAATTCAAAGTGCTTCTATTTTATACGAAAATCGTGCTTAAGAGAGAAAATCGCCACTGAGAGAGAGAGAAACACGAAGAGTACACATAATTGACATTTCTGCACTTGCATTAAAGTACACATCCGTTAATTGAACACCTGCAAAAATAAACACATTAGCTGAAGTCAATCGATAAGCGTGTAATTAAATTGTACAAGATAAAATACATGTATCGTGTGATACGCGAGATATTGAAGAATAAAATGAACAGTTAGTATTCCGCTCCGTCAATATATACACATGTTGTCTGTCCAAGGTCCCCTCTAAAAAGAATAGTAATGTACTAACTCCACGATAATATACTTCAGTATCACGTGACACCACCTTTCTTCTTCGCGCGTGTGTCTAATTTAAGATTTTAAAGAGTTCCCCAACTATATATAGACATCACTTTTAGTCTACGAGAAGAGAAAGGGGGGGGGGGGGGGTCAAAGGCATGTATACTATACGTGCCATGTGACTTTGGTACACTCGAACTGGTTGCTGATACTGTGACAAAGTCTAGAACGGGGTGACATCCTCCGCTATTGCTTGCAATGGCAAATCTAGTGTTAGAATAACTCATTCGCTATTCATTTTTTCTGATGAGAAAACAGGAAATAGAGTATTTTTCTCAATTGTACGTGTAAAATTGTTCACAGATATTTGTCACTGAACAGCACAAAACGTATAGACAAGGAATAAACCAATGCAAAATGTGTCACGTTATGCTATACAAAGTATTGATCAATCAATCAAATCATGATTCAAATGATCAAATCATGATAAGAGATCAATCAATCAAGTTTTGAGATCAAACAAGTAATGAGTCAAGTGCAGATATCGGAAAAAAACGTCCCCTTCCCATTTTACAAACTGCCTATCAATCGATTAATCAATCAATCAAACGATTAATCAATCAATGATTGATCAATCATGATCACAAACCATCAATCAACCAATCCACATATCTTTCACGTTGAGTTTATAAAACAAAATACGTTTAATTATCTGTTGACCAATCGACTTTTGCGTATTATTATGTCACCCCTTTGAAAAAGGGGGGATATATTGTTATTCTACGAATTTTTTCTTCCACACTTTTTGTCCAGCCGATTTCTCGGAGATGCCTTGACATGTATTTATAAAATTGCACCATAATGACAATCCCCATGTGCAAAGTTGCAGGAAGCATGGAATGGTTCAAGATGGCCGCCGTTACCATGGAAACGGCAAAAATGTAAAAAACCGAAAAATGGTCCAAATTACATAAAACTTTCAGAACTAATAACTCATCGATAGAAGGCGTGACATCCATCTTGAGAACTTTCAAAATGGCTACCGTTGTCATGGAAACCGTCCAAACGTGAAAAAAACGAAAATAAATCCTTAATTAATTCATAGAAAATAAACCGCTACAGATACGACCAAAAAAACCGTAAGTAGAAAACAGTAGTATAAACTGTAGAATTCATTGCAGTTGGAATTTTTAAGATAGCTGCTGTTACCATGGAGATAACGCTTAAAGTGCAGATGGGACCCATATGGTAAAAAACGTCAAAGTAACATTTTTGTACAGATTTTAACCTCATTCCCGTTAAAATTATATTGTATTGTCATCTGTCTTTGAAATTTTCAAAATGGCCGCCGTTGCCATGGAAACAGCTTAAAAAAAATAAAAAAAAAAAAAAAAAAATCGAAAATTTGAGACAAAATTCTGTGATTAAGACTATGTGCAAAGCGCTTCTAGAATATGCTAGAAGAAAACTAATACATAATTCAAAGTGCTTCTATTTTATACGAAAATCGTGCTTAAGAGAGAAAATCGCCACTGAGAGAGAGAGAAACACGAAGAGTACACATAATTGACATTTCTGCACTTGCATTAAAGTACACATCCGTTAATTGAACACCTGCAAAAATAAACACATTAGCTGAAGTCAATCGATAAGCGTGTAATTAAATTGTACAAGATAAAATACATGTATCGTGTGATACGCGAGATATTGAAGAATAAAATGAACAGTTAGTATTCCGCTCCGTCAATATATACACATGTTGTCTGTCCAAGGTCCCCTCTAAAAAGAATAGTAATGTACTAACTCCACGATAATATACTTCAGTATCACGTGACACCACCTTTCTTCTTCGCGCGTGTGTCTAATTTAAGATTTTAAAGAGTTCCCCAACTATATATAGACATCACTTTTAGTCTACGAGAAGAGAAAGGGGGGGGGGGGGGGTCAAAGGCATGTATACTATACGTGCCATGTGACTTTGGTACACTCGAACTGGTTGCTGATACTGTGACAAAGTCTAGAACGGGGTGACATCCTCCGCTATTGCTTGCAATGGCAAATCTAGTGTTAGAATAACTCATTCGCTATTCATTTTTTCTGATGAGAAAACAGGAAATAGAGTATTTTTCTCAATTGTACGTGTAAAATTGTTCACAGATATTTGTCACTGAACAGCACAAAACGTATAGACAAGGAATAAACCAATGCAAAATGTGTCACGTTATGCTATACAAAGTATTGATCAATCAATCAAATCATGATTCAAATGATCAAATCATGATAAGAGATCAATCAATCAAGTTTTGAGATCAAACAAGTAATGAGTCAAGTGCAGATATCGGAAAAAAACGTCCCCTTCCCATTTTACAAACTGCCTATCAATCGATTAATCAATCAATCAAACGATTAATCAATCAATGATTGATCAATCATGATCACAAACCATCAATCAACCAATCCACATATCTTTCACGTTGAGTTTATAAAACAAAATACGTTTAATTATCTGTTGACCAATCGACTTTTGCGTATTATTATGTCACCCCTTTGAAAAAGGGGGGATATATTGTTATTCTACGAATTTTTTCTTCCACACTTTTTGTCCAGCCGATTTCTCGGAGATGCCTTGACATGTATTTATAAAATTGCACCATAATGACAATCCCCATGTGCAAAGTTGCAGGAAGCATGGAATGGTTCAAGATGGCCGCCGTTACCATGGAAACGGCAAAAATGTAAAAAACCGAAAAATGGTCCAAATTACATAAAACTTTCAGAACTAATAACTCATCGATAGAAGGCGTGACATCCATCTTGAGAACTTTCAAAATGGCTACCGTTGTCATGGAAACCGTCCAAACGTGAAAAAAACGAAAATAAATCCTTAATTAATTCATAGAAAATAAACCGCTACAGATACGACCAAAAAAACCGTAAGTAGAAAACAGTAGTATAAACTGTAGAATTCATTGCAGTTGGAATTTTTAAGATAGCTGCTGTTACCATGGAGATAACGCTTAAAGTGCAGATGGGACCCATATGGTAAAAAACGTCAAAGTAACATTTTTGTACAGATTTTAACCTCATTCCCGTTAAAATTATATTGTATTGTCATCTGTCTTTGAAATTTTCAAAATGGCCGCCGTTGCCATGGAAACAGCTTAAAAAAAAAAAAAAAAAAAAAAAAAAAATCGAAAATTTGAGACAAAATTCTGTGATTAAGACTATGTGCAAAGCGCTTCTAGAATATGCTAGAAGAAAACTAATACATAATTCAAAGTGCTTCTATTTTATACGAAAATCGTGCTTAAGAGAGAAAATCGCCACTGAGAGAGAGAGAAACACGAAGAGTACACATAATTGACATTTCTGCACTTGCATTAAAGTACACATCCGTTAATTGAACACCTGCAAAAATAAACACATTAGCTGAAGTCAATCGATAAGCGTGTAATTAAATTGTACAAGATAAAATACATGTATCGTGTGATACGCGAGATATTGAAGAATAAAATGAACAGTTAGTATTCCGCTCCGTCAATATATACACATGTTGTCTGTCCAAGGTCCCCTCTAAAAAGAATAGTAATGTACTAACTCCACGATAATATACTTCAGTATCACGTGACACCACCTTTCTTCTTCGCGCGTGTGTCTAATTTAAGATTTTAAAGAGTTCCCCAACTATATATAGACATCACTTTTAGTCTACGAGAAGAGAAAGGGGGGGGGGGGGTCAAAGGCATGTATACTATACGTGCCATGTGACTTTGGTACACTCGAACTGGTTGCTGATACTGTGACAAAGTCTAGAACGGGGTGACATCCTCCGCTATTGCTTGCAATGGCAAATCTAGTGTTAGAATAACTCATTCGCTATTCATTTTTTCTGATGAGAAAACAGGAAATAGAGTATTTTTCTCAATTGTACGTGTAAAATTGTTCACAGATATTTGTCACTGAACAGCACAAAACGTATAGACAAGGAATAAACCAATGCAAAATGTGTCACGTTATGCTATACAAAGTATTGATCAATCAATCAAATCATGATTCAAATGATCAAATCATGATAAGAGATCAATCAATCAAGTTTTGAGATCAAACAAGTAATGAGTCAAGTGCAGATATCGGAAAAAAACGTCCCCTTCCCATTTTACAAACTGCCTATCAATCGATTAATCAATCAATCAAACGATTAATCAATCAATGATTGATCAATCATGATCACAAACCATCAATCAACCAATCCACATATCTTTCACGTTGAGTTTATAAAACAAAATACGTTTAATTATCTGTTGACCAATCGACTTTTGCGTATTATTATGTCACCCCTTTGAAAAAGGGGGGATATATTGTTATTCTACGAATTTTTTCTTCCACACTTTTTGTCCAGCCGATTTCTCGGAGATGCCTTGACATGTATTTATAAAATTGCACCATAATGACAATCCCCATGTGCAAAGTTGCAGGAAGCATGGAATGGTTCAAGATGGCCGCCGTTACCATGGAAACGGCAAAAATGTAAAAAACCGAAAAATGGTCCAAATTACATAAAACTTTCAGAACTAATAACTCATCGATAGAAGGCGTGACATCCATCTTGAGAACTTTCAAAATGGCTACCGTTGTCATGGAAACCGTCCAAACGTGAAAAAAACGAAAATAAATCCTTAATTAATTCATAGAAAATAAACCGCTACAGATACGACCAAAAAAACCGTAAGTAGAAAACAGTAGTATAAACTGTAGAATTCATTGCAGTTGGAATTTTTAAGATAGCTGCTGTTACCATGGAGATAACGCTTAAAGTGCAGATGGGACCCATATGGTAAAAAACGTCAAAGTAACATTTTTGTACAGATTTTAACCTCATTCCCGTTAAAATTATATTGTATTGTCATCTGTCTTTGAAATTTTCAAAATGGCCGCCGTTGCCATGGAAACAGCTTAAAAAAAATAAAAAAAAAAAAAAAAAAATCGAAAATTTGAGACAAAATTCTGTGATTAAGACTATGTGCAAAGCGCTTCTAGAATATGCTAGAAGAAAACTAATACATAATTCAAAGTGCTTCTATTTTATACGAAAATCGTGCTTAAGAGAGAAAATCGCCACTGAGAGAGAGAGAAACACGAAGAGTACACATAATTGACATTTCTGCACTTGCATTAAAGTACACATCCGTTAATTGAACACCTGCAAAAATAAACACATTAGCTGAAGTCAATCGATAAGCGTGTAATTAAATTGTACAAGATAAAATACATGTATCGTGTGATACGCGAGATATTGAAGAATAAAATGAACAGTTAGTATTCCGCTCCGTCAATATATACACATGTTGTCTGTCCAAGGTCCCCTCTAAAAAGAATAGTAATGTACTAACTCCACGATAATATACTTCAGTATCACGTGACACCACCTTTCTTCTTCGCGCGTGTGTCTAATTTAAGATTTTAAAGAGTTCCCCAACTATATATAGACATCACTTTTAGTCTACGAGAAGAGAAAGGGGGGGGGGGGTCAAAGGCATGTATACTATACGTGCCATGTGACTTTGGTACACTCGAACTGGTTGCTGATACTGTGACAAAGTCTAGAACGGGGTGACATCCTCCGCTATTGCTTGCAATGGCAAATCTAGTGTTAGAATAACTCATTCGCTATTCATTTTTTCTGATGAGAAAACAGGAAATAGAGTATTTTTCTCAATTGTACGTGTAAAATTGTTCACAGATATTTGTCACTGAACAGCACAAAACGTATAGACAAGGAATAAACCAATGCAAAATGTGTCACGTTATGCTATACAAAGTATTGATCAATCAATCAAATCATGATTCAAATGATCAAATCATGATAAGAGATCAATCAATCAAGTTTTGAGATCAAACAAGTAATGAGTCAAGTGCAGATATCGGAAAAAAACGTCCCCTTCCCATTTTACAAACTGCCTATCAATCGATTAATCAATCAATCAAACGATTAATCAATCAATGATTGATCAATCATGATCACAAACCATCAATCAACCAATCCACATATCTTTCACGTTGAGTTTATAAAACAAAATACGTTTAATTATCTGTTGACCAATCGACTTTTGCGTATTATTATGTCACCCCTTTGAAAAAGGGGGGATATATTGTTATTCTACGAATTTTTTCTTCCACACTTTTTGTCCAGCCGATTTCTCGGAGATGCCTTGACATGTATTTATAAAATTGCACCATAATGACAATCCCCATGTGCAAAGTTGCAGGAAGCATGGAATGGTTCAAGATGGCCGCCGTTACCATGGAAACGGCAAAAATGTAAAAAACCGAAAAATGGTCCAAATTACATAAAACTTTCAGAACTAATAACTCATCGATAGAAGGCGTGACATCCATCTTGAGAACTTTCAAAATGGCTACCGTTGTCATGGAAACCGTCCAAACGTGAAAAAAACGAAAATAAATCCTTAATTAATTCATAGAAAATAAACCGCTACAGATACGACCAAAAAAAACGTAAGTAGAAAACAGTAGTATAAACTGTAGAATTCATTGCAGTTGGAATTTTTAAGATAGCTGCTGTTACCATGGAGATAACGCTTAAAGTGCAGATGGGACCCATATGGTAAAAAACGTCAAAGTAACATTTTTGTACAGATTTTAACCTCATTCCCGTTAAAATTATATTGTATTGTCATCTGTCTTTGAAATTTTCAAAATGGCCGCCGTTGCCATGGAAACAGCTTAAAAAAAATAAAAAAAAAAAAAAAAAATCGAAAATTTGAGACAAAATTCTGTGATTAAGACTATGTGCAAAGCGCTTCTAGAATATGCTAGAAGAAAACTAATACATAATTCAAAGTGCTTCTATTTTATACGAAAATCGTGCTTAAGAGAGAAAATCGCCACTGAGAGAGAGAGAAACACGAAGAGTACACATAATTGACATTTCTGCACTTGCATTAAAGTACACATCCGTTAATTGAACACCTGCAAAAATAAACACATTAGCTGAAGTCAATCGATAAGCGTGTAATTAAATTGTACAAGATAAAATACATGTATCGTGTGATACGCGAGATATTGAAGAATAAAATGAACAGTTAGTATTCCGCTCCGTCAATATATACACATGTTGTCTGTCCAAGGTCCCCTCTAAAAAGAATAGTAATGTACTAACTCCACGATAATATACTTCAGTATCACGTGACACCACCTTTCTTCTTCGCGCGTGTGTCTAATTTAAGATTTTAAAGAGTTCCCCAACTATATATAGACATCACTTTTAGTCTACGAGAAGAGAAAGGGGGGGGGGGGGGTCAAAGGCATGTATACTATACGTGCCATGTGACTTTGGTACACTCGAACTGGTTGCTGATACTGTGACAAAGTCTAGAACGGGGTGACATCCTCCGCTATTGCTTGCAATGGCAAATCTAGTGTTAGAATAACTCATTCGCTATTCATTTTTTCTGATGAGAAAACAGGAAATAGAGTATTTTTCTCAATTGTACGTGTAAAATTGTTCACAGATATTTGTCACTGAACAGCACAAAACGTATAGACAAGGAAT